>NC_079204.1:42305126-42365126 GCF_026745355.1 Beta vulgaris subsp. vulgaris | reverse complement strand
AAAGTGCTTATACGAAGGCGTGAAAGAACACAACAACCTAATAACAATATCCTCATCATCTCAACATATTGATGTTTTGAAAATCAATGACAATAGAGAAGAAATCATCTGAAGGAGACTTAAATGGTTTACCTTCTTCTACATTGAGATCATGAAGTCTAACTTGAGTAGTAGACGGTTGGTCACACTCTTGTCATATTAAGTGACTTCAACTTCAACCACAAACCTGCGGCAGTCGTCTCCTTGGCAACCTCTCTCAAAACTTCATTAGATAAACATAACTTAATTGCCGAGAGAGCCTTCAAATCGATCTCCTCCCACTTGTCATCTGTCATTCCCGAAGGCTTTTTGGATGCACCTTCAAGAGCCTTGTGACAACCACTTTGAACCAAGATAACTTTCATCTTCAATTTCCATAGGCCGAAATTCACTTGCCTATCAAATTTCTCAATATCGAATTTCATTGACATAATTTAATCAAACTCGTTTATAAACACCTAAAACCTTAAAACCTTGCTCTTGATACCAGTTTGTTAGGAAAGGGTGTTGTAGTATTTAATTAATGCGAAACAAATCAATTAAATAATAAGGATGAGAAAAGCAATAAAGGAGATAAACAAGAAGAACACAAGGATTTACGTGGTTAGATCAAAGTAGACCTACGTCCACAGGTGGGGTATTCGAGCTTCTTCACTATGATGGAGAATGTCGGAGAGAACAAACAAAGGAGTCCTAAAATACTAGACTAGAGGCTAAACTTTGTGTGTCTAATGAACACCAAGATGGTCCTTTTATAACATAAGGAACACTAACAAAACCCTAGAACATACTCTGCACATAACCCTAGAAGAAATCGTACATCCCACGTTAAAATCTCCGTAGCACGATCAGATCGGGCGACATTTGCTCGATCGGACGGTCATTGAATTCAAACTGGCTGATGTGCTGGGCCCGATTGAGCGTTGTTCGCCTGATCGTAGTTAACTAAGGGTGCCCGATCGGGTGAAATTTTAGTTCGACGGTGCTTCGTAAACAACCATAACTTTTTCATTTCTCAGCCGAAGTGGGCATATGACCTGTCGTTGGAAACATCTTGGAACAAGATATCACCTCCAATTTGAATCACATTAAAACCATTTATATATTTAGAGATATGTGCATTCACAATCAACCTTATGCATATTCACAAGATTTCAAGTCACAAATAACAAAGTCCAAGCCAACCATTCAATCCTTATATAAATACTACCATTCTTCATCCAGTAACAAATAAATAAAACTATTCTCATTCACATGTCAAAAAAAAAAATCTTGCTCCCTGGGATAACTAAATATTTGCTTTTGATTCCCCAAAATAATGCTAGTAACATTTTTCCAAACCAGAATACTATACTTTTTCCTAAACAAAAAGAAGGTACTAAGAAATAAATTTAAACCATTGCTTGACTAATTATACAACATTTATTCTCAAACCATAAATACATAATCAAGGGATATACATTATCAGTCTTATCCTGAATTTCCTTGTATTTTTCTGGAGTGAAAACTTCATCTTCAAAATCTTCATCGTCCTCACTGTAAATGTAGTAACATCTTCTAGTTCTAGTAGATATTCACGTCTTCTTATGCTGAAGCTCGTCCTCTTCAGACTCGGAACCACTCTCATCTCTCATAACATCATGGTATATGTCCATCCTGGTATGTTTTCTAACACGGTCAAACTCCTGCAGAACCTCATCATCGTTATCAGGCATAACTACTCTCTTTGGATCTTATGCATGATAACTTCTAGGGTAGTATAGCTATCACAATCAGACTCATATCCTCAATAATCCTCATCATTACTTAGCACAATCGAGTTGTAGTATTTTCCTACTATAGTAACTTCTCTATCAGTCATATCTCTAGGTTTGCTTACTGATGAACACGACATCTATATATAAACCAATGATACTCTCACTTAACGTATATTCCTAACAATAAACAATAAGAAATAATAACAATAATATAAAGCATAGGAATAACATAAAACAATTAGCAGAGAAGAAAAAAAATATATAATTATACTAAACTAACTATTTAAGGCAAACATATAATATTTCTATCCAATATGCCTTTCTTATACTACCCATCTTTCAAAAAATTAATAAAGTAATCAAAACAAACTAGAAGTATTAAAATAAATAATTTAATAAATAATTAATATATATTTTTAAAATTTTAAAAAAATGAAAAAAAGATATAAATAAAAATAAAGGAGTTTGAAATTTTCGAACCAAATAAAATTAAATAAAATATTTGGACCTTAAGAAAATTTGAAAAAAAAAATTTAAAATATTGAATCTAAGAAAAAGTTTTTGAAAAGTAATTTGAACCAAATGGGATTTCTATGAAATTTGTTTTAAGTAACTAGCTAATTAGGCACCTAAAAATTTAAAGTTAATTGGCAGAAAGCCTAAAAAAATTTGAAGCTCCAAGATACCACTTTGTAACACCTAGATAATTCTCTATTTTCCAAAATACCTTTTCAACATAAAACTAAGAGAATTATCAAATTATTATCTCCAGTGTGATAGCGTATCGGCTTATTCAGAATTATGCAGCGGAAATAGTATAAAATAAACATTTGAAATAAAAACTTAGTCAACCAAAAATTCAACTTCAAAAGTCAAACCAACAAAAAGTCATAAGTCAACCTCAAAGGTAAAAGTCAACCACAATAGTGAAAGTCAACTACAATAAAGTATAAAGACAATTGTAAAATGTAAAGTTAGCACAAGTTCTCCAATTCCCGAACACATGATGCCTCATCTTCAAACCTATGATAGACGGTACACTACTCACCAAATAGGTCATCACATATACATAATCAGCAAAAAGTTGAGTACTACATAATAAATAAATAAATAAAACCTAACATAATATAATAAATACTAAACAGTGATAAATAATTATATAGTAACATTGCATAATACTTTTACTGAACTAAACTCCACAACGAATAAGTTAATTAATTTAGATGCAATAGTGAATGGAACGAGTTGATGAAGTACGGGCGCGAATCCATACTCCCTTGACCTACGATATCCAAGGATCCTTGAATGGGAAACAATGATCAATCCGGTCCCAAGAAAAGTAAGGGCTACCACCATATACTCCAATTCATACTTGTCTAACACTTCAGACATGCACGAGTCAACAACTATTGCTATTCATGTGTCACTTTGCATGATTAATAATTTATTCACTTGTTATGACTCATAAGTAGGACAAATAATATAATCATCAAAGATACACAAACTCCATTTTTATCTTAGGATTAGTTAAGGTGATCATCAACTCCAAGATCCACGTTTACTTCCAACATTAAATCCATAAACCTTATTTATTTGTTGAACCAAGCAAACAACCAAACAACATAAGTATAATAAATCAATTTATCAAATGAGGCTCTTGGTACTCATAAAGTAATTAAATAATCCAAAGGGAACAACATGATTCAACCATGATCCAATACCAACATGAATATTAATCCCTCATGTGAATTAATAAGATAAAGTTGCAAAAATCCATATGCTTGAATCAATCTTGCATAAAAACATAATATAATCATCATAATCAACATGCTTCACACAACGGCATAAAACATGCAAATCCAAGAATATAAATCATATATGAACTAAAAATAGTTCCCTATACATGATACTACATAAATCCCATCCTTAGGACATGATACTAATCCAATCAACACATAGGTATGTATGTACCTTGTGTAAACAAAACGAGAGGCCAATTTCAGAAACTTAAAAGTCGCCTAAAGAGAATTCTCCGCCTAAAATTACCAATATAACTAGGGGTGTGTGCACCAGTCCGGGTTTGGACCAAACCAGACAAGACAAGTTGGACCGGTGGACCAGAATTTGAAATTTTTTTGGACCGAGATATTCTGGTGCGATCAGGTCCGATTTTGGACTGGTTGCACTGAAATTTGTATTTCATTATTTGAAAAAATCTTTTTCGCTTAGGTTTAAACAAATTAGGTTGAAACAAATTTATAAATATGATAGATTGAAAACTAATAATTCTAAAAGCAATAATTTTAAAGGCAATAAAGATGAGGTTTTAACTTTCTAACTTTTCTATGTTTTAAACTTTTTTTGTAACCTTTAAAGCTATTTTTACATCATTAGGTATTAAAATACTACTACTAAAAAAGCCTAAAGAGACCCCCTAAAATCTCATTTAGAGACCACATGAGAGGTGGTCTTCAGCTCATAGGTCTCTCAGGATAAATAACCACTTATTACGTGTGATTTCTTAATTTGATAGAAGATATCACTTCCTTAAAATAAGTGGTTATTTATGAATATAAATAAGAAAAAAAGAAGGATAAGGCGCCACATTTTACAGATAGATGGTCTTTTTTTATCTTACAAAGAAATTATTTTTAATATGTAGGCGTGGTCTTTTTAATCATTCCTGAAAAAACCACCTGAAAGGAAAAAATGGTGGTCTCTTTAGCCTTAATTGTTTTTTTTTAAAAAGGCTAATATTTCAATATTATTATACACTTCTCCAATCCGTTTCACCTATTCCATGCGTGTCTTTCATAATCTACAAATAATTTACATATATATATATAGAACATAATATAGGCACTAGTATTGAGATAATTCAAACGACTTTAAAATTCGAATACCTTTTATTTATTCAATGTCATTCACTACAAAATTACATGCATATCAATATACTTTTATAAGATTTCAAAAATTCAACTAAGTTATAATAAAATAGTAGAGCGGCTAGGTCTGTTCCTTTTCCACCTATTACCAAAATACACAGATCCTACTGAAAATGGCCATTATCTTTCGATTCTTCTTCATCCACTTGTTTATATTCATCCACATATTTGATCCACAAGTATATGAGCTCATCAAGCTTATTTTGAGAAAATTCAGTTGTAACTCCGCCAAAGTACTGCAAAGTATAAAACATTAAAAAGATAAACATACAAGCTGCAAAATATGCTACAACAAAACAATTTATCTACCTCATCATCGCTATCAAGCATAACTACTCTCTTAGGATCCTATGCATGATCACTTCTAGGCTAGTGTAGCTATCACAATCAGACTCATATCCTCAATAATCCTCATCATTACTTAGCACAATCGAGTTGTAGTATTTTCCTACTATAGTAACTTCCCTATCAGTCATATCTCTAGGTTCGCTTACGGATGAGCACAACATCTATATATAAACCAATGATACTCTCACTTAACTTATATTCCCAACAATAAACAATAAGAAAGAATAACAATAATATAAAGCATAGGAATAACATAAAACAATTAGCAGAGAAGAAAAAAAAATGTAATTATACTAAACTAACTATTTAAGGCAAACATATAATATTTCTATCCAATATGCCTTTCTTATACTACCCATCTTTCAAAAAATTAATGAAGTAATCAAAGCAAACTAGAAGTATTAAAATAAATAATTTAATAAATAATTAATATATATTTTTAAAATTTAAAAAAACGAATAAAAGAAATTAATAAAAATAAAGGAGTTCGAAATTTTCGAACCAAATAAAATAAAATAAAATATTTGGACCTTAAGAAAATTCGAAAAAAAAAATTTAAAATCTTGAATCTAAGAAAAAGTTTTTGAAAAGTAATATGAATCAAACGGGATTTCTATGAAATTCGTTTTAAGTACCGAGCTAATTAGGCACCTAAAAATTTATAGTTGGCAGGAAGCCTAAAAAAATCTGAAGCTCCAAGATACCACTTTGTAACATCTCGATAATTCTCTATTTTCCAAAATACCTTTTCAACATAAAAGTAAGAGAACTATCGAAGTATTATCTCCTGTGTGATAGCATATCGGCTTATTCAGAATTATGCAGCGGAAATAGTAAAAAATAAACATTGGAAACAAAAACTTGGTCAACCAAAAATTCAACTTCAAAAGTCAAACCAACACAAAGTCATAAGTCAACCTCAAACGTAAAAGTCAACCACAATAGTGAAAGTCAACTACAATAAAGTATAAAGACAATTGTAAAATGTAAAGTTAACACAAGCTCTCCAATTCCCGAACACATGATGCATCATCTTCAAACCTATACTAGACGGTACACTACTCACCAAATAGGTATATACGTAATCTGTAAAAAGTTCAGTATTACATAATAAATAAATAAATAAAACCTAACATGATATAATAAATACTAAACAGTGATAAATAATAATATAGTAACATTGCATAATACTTTTATTGAACTAAACTCCACAACTAATAGGTTAATTAATTTAGATGCAATAGTGAATGGAACGAGTTGACGAAGTACGGACGCGAATCCATACTTCCCTGACCTACGATATCCAAGGAACCTTGAATGGGAAACAATGATCAATCCGGTCCCAAGAAAAGTAAGGGCTACCACCATGTACTCCAACTCATACTTGTCAAACGCTTCAGACTTGCACGAGTCTACAACTATTGTTATTCACGTGTCACTTTGCATGATTAATAATTTATTCACTTGTTATGACTCATAAGTAGGACAAATAATATAATCATCAAAGATACACAAACTCCAATTTTATCATAGGATTAGTTAAGGTGATCATCACCTCCAAAATCAACGTTTACTTCCAACATTAAATCCATAAACTTTATTTATTTGTTGAACCAAGCAAACGACCAACCAACTTTTCATAAGTATAATAAATCAATTTATCAAATAAGGCTCTTGGTACTCACAAAGTAATTAAATAATCCAAAGGGAACAACATGATTCAACCATGATCCAATACCAACATGAATATTAATCCCTCATGTGAATTAATGAAATAAAGTTCCCAAAATCCATATGCTTGCATCAATCTTCCATAAAAACATAATATAATCATCATAATCAACATGCTTCACACAACGGCATAAAACATGCAAATCCAATTGAATATATATCATATATGAACTAAAAATAGTTCCCTATACATGATACTACATAAATCCCATCCTTAGGACATGATACTAATCCAATCAACACATAGGATGTATGTACCTTGTGTAAACAAAACGAGAGGCCAATTTCAGAAGCTTAAAAGTCGCCTAAAGAGAATTCTCCGCCTAAAATTACCAATATAACTAGGGGTGTGTGCACCAGTCCAGGATCGGACCAAACCAGACTAGACAAGTTGGACCGGTGAACCAGAATTTGAAATTTTTTTGGACCGAGATATTCTGGTGCGGTTAGGTCGAATTTTCAACCGGTTGGACTGAAATTTGTATTTCATTATTTGAAAAAATCTTTTTCGCTTAGGTTTAAACAAATTTATAAATTTGATAGATTGAAAACTAATAATTCTAAAAGCAATAATTTTAAGGAAAAATTGTCAAGAAGAAGTCAACCTTTGCGTTGACCGTTTTTGACAAGTCAACCTTCATTTATTCCAGTAGCAAGTAAAGCTTGTACATGAATTAGCTTTTAACGAGTTTTTTACTTATGACCTGAACAAACCCTACAATTTTGTTCAGTTTTAAGTTTCTCACGGAACTTTTATAAAATTCAAGCAGTGCAAATATGTTCTAGAGAATAATTTAATGAGTTCTAGAATACACACCTGTTAAAACTGAACAAAATTGTAGGGGTTGTTCAGGTCATAAGTAAAAAAACTTGTCAAAAGCTAATTCATGTACAAGCTTTACTTGCTACTGGAATAAATGAAGGTTGACTTGTTAAAAGCGGTCAACGCAAAGGTTGACTTATTCTTGACAATTTTTCCTAATTTTAAAGGCAATAAAGATGAGGTTTTAACTTTCTAACTTTTCTATGTTTTAAACTTTTTTTTTGTAACCTTTAAAGCTATTTTTACATCATTAGGTATTAAAATACTACTACAAAAAAGCCTAAAGAGACCCCCTAAAATCTCATTTAGAGACCACATGAGAGGTGGTCTTCAGCTCATAGGTCTCTCAGGATAAATAACCACTTATCGCGGGTGGTTCCTTAATTTCATAGAAGATACCACCTCTTTAAAATAAGTGGTTATTTATGAATTTAAAGAATAAAAAAAAGAAGGATAAGGCGCCACATTTTAAAAATAGATGGTCTTTTTTTATCTTACAAAGAAATTATTTTTAATATGTAGGTGGTCTCTTTAACCTTAATTTTTTTTAAAAAAAAAAGGCTAATATTTCAATATTATTATACACTTCTCCAATCCGTTTCACCTGTTCCTTGCGTGTCTTTCATATTCTACAAGTAATTTACATATATATATAGAACATATAGGCACTAGTATTTAGATAATTCAAACGACTTTAAAATTGGAATACCTTTTATTTATTCAATATCATTCACTACAAAATTACATGCATATCAATATAATGTTAGAAGATTTCAAAAATTCAACGAAGTTATAATAAAATAGTAGAGCGGCTAGGTCTGTTCCTTTTCCACCTATTACGAAAATAAAGAGATCCTATTGAAAATGGCAATCATCTTCCGATTCTTCTTCATCCACTAGTTTATATTCATCCACATATATTTGATCCACAAGTATCTGAGCTCATCAAGCTTATTTTGAGAAAATTTAGTTGTAACTCCGACAAAGTACTGGAAAGTATAAAACATTGAAAAGATAAACATACAAGCTGGAAAATATGCTACAACAAAACCATTTATCTACCTCATCATCGCTATCAGGCATAACTACTCTCTTAGGATCCTATACATGATCACTTCTAGGCTAGTGTAGCTATCACAACCAGACTCATATCCTCAATAATCCTCATCATTACTTAGCACAATCGAGTTGTAGTATTTTCCTACTATAGTAACTTCCCTACCAGTCATATTTCTAGGTTCGCTTACTGATGAGCACGACATCTATATATAAACCAATGATACTCTCACTTAACGTATATTCCCAACAATTAACACTAAGAAAGAATAACAATAATATAAAGCATAGGAATAACATAAAACAGTTAGCAGAAAAGAAGAAAAAAATATAATTATACTAAACTAACTATTTAAGGCAGACATATAATATTTCTATCCAATATGCCTTTCTTATACTACCCATCTTTCAAAAAATTAATAAAGTAATCAAAACAAACTAGAAGTATTAAAATAAATAATTTAATAAATAATTAATATATATTTTTAAAATTTAAAAAAAACGAAAAAAAAAATTAATAAAAATAAAGGAGTTCGAAATTTTCGAACCAAATAAAATAAAATAAAATATTTGGACCTTAAGAAAATTCGAAAAAAAAAAATTAAAATCTTGAATATAAGAAAGAGTTTTTGAAAAGTAATTTGAACCAAAGGGAATTTCTATGAAATTCGTTTTAAGTAACTAGCTAATTAGGCACCTAATAATTTTTAAGTTGGCAGGAAGCCTAAAAAAATCTGAAGCTCCAAGATACCACTTTGTAACACCTCGATAATTCTCTATTTTCCAAAATACCTTTTCAACATAAAACTAAGAGAATTATCGAAGTATTATCTCCAGTGTGATAGCGTATCGGCTTATTCAGAATTATGCAGCGGAAATAGTAACAAATAAACATTGGAAATAAAAACTTAGTCAACCAAAAATTCAACTTCAAAAGTCAAACAAACACAAAGTCATAAGTCAACCCCAAAGGTAAAAGTCAACCACAATAGTGATAGTCAACTACAAAAAAGTATAAAGACAATTGTAAAATGTAAAGTTAACACAAGCTCTCCAATTCCCGAACACATGATGCATCATCTTCAAACCTATAATAGACGGTACACTACTCACCAAATAGGTCATCACATATACATAATCAGTAAAAAGTTTAGTACTACATTAAAATAGATAAATAAAACCTAACATGATAAAATAAATACTAAATAGTGATAAATAATAATATAGTAACATTGCATAATACTTTTATTGAACCAAACTCCACAACTAATAGGTTAATTAATTTAGATGCAATGGTGAATGGAACGAGTTGACGAAGTACGGGCGCGAATCCAAACTCCCCTGACCTACGATATCCAAGGAACCTTGAATGGGAAACAATGATCAATCCGGTCTCAAGAAAAGTAAGGGCTACCACCTTGTACTCCAACTCATACTTGTCAAACACTTTAGACGTGCACTAGTCTAGAACTATTGCTATTCACGTGTCACTTTGCATGATTAATAATTTATTCACTTGTTATGACTCATAAGTAGGACAAATAATGTAATCATCAAAGATACACAAACTCCATTTTTATCTTAGGATTAGTTAAGGTGCGTTATCATCAACTCAAAGATCCACGTTTACTTCCAACATTAAATCCATAAACTTTATTTATTTGTTGAACCAAGCGAACGACCAACCAACTTTTTATAAGTATAATAAATCAATTTATCAAATAAGGCTCTTGGTACTCATAAAGTAATTAAATAATCCAAAGGGAACAACATCATTCAACCATGATCCAATACCAAAATGAATATTAATCCCTCATGTGAATTAATAAAATAAAGTTCCCAAAATCCATTTGCTTGCATCAATAAAAACATAATATAATCATCATAATCAACATCGTCCTTCACACAACGGCATAAAACATGCAAATCCAATTGAATACAAATCATATATGAACTAAAAATAGTTCCCTATACATGATACTACATAAATCCCATCCTTAGGACATGATACTAATCCAATCAACACATAGGTATGTATGTACCTTGTGTAAACAAAACGAGAGGCCAATTTCAGAAGCTTAAAAGTCGCCTAAAGAGAATTCTCCGCCTAAAATTACCAATATAACTAGGGGTGTGTGCACCAGTCCAGGACCGGACCAAACCAGACTAGACAAGTTGGACAGGTGGACCAGAATTTGAAATTTTTTTGGACCAAGATATTTTGGTGCGGTCAGGTGCGATTTTCGACCGGTTGGACTGAAATTTGTGTTTCATTATTTGAAAAAATCTTTTTCGCTTAGGTTTAAACAAATTTATAAATTTTATAGATTAAAAACTAATAATTCTAAAAGCAATAATTTTAAAGGCAATAAATATGAGGTTTTAACTTTCTAACTTTTCTATGTTTTAAACTTTTTTTTGTAACCTTTAAAGCTATTTTTACATCATTAGGTATTAGAATACTACTACAAAAAAGCCTAAAGAGACCCCCTAAAATCTTAATTGCTATTTTTACATCTCTCAGGATAATAACCACTTATTGCGGGTGGTTCCTTAATTTGACTGAAGAGACCACTTCCTTTAAATAAGTGGTTATTTATGAATCTAAATAAGAAAAAAAGAAGGATAAGGCACCACATTTCACAGATAGCTGGTCTTTGTTTATCTTACAAAGAAATTATTTTTAATATGTAGGTGGTCTTTTTAATCATTCCTGAAAAAACCACCTGAAAGGAAAAGGTGGTCTCTTTAACCTTAATTTTTTTTTTTTAAAAAAAAGGCTAATACTTCAATATTATTATACACTTCTCCAATCGGTTTCACTTGTTCCATGCGTGTCTTTCATAATCTACAAGTAATTTATATATATATATATATATATATATATATATATATATATAGAACATATAGGCACTAGTATTGAGATAATTCAGACGACTTAAAAATTCGAATACCTTTTATTTATTCAATATCATTCACTACAAAATTACATGCAAATCAATATAATGTTAGAAGATTTCAAAAATTCAACTAAGTTATAATAAAATAGTAGAGCGGCTAGGTCTGTTTCTTTTCCACCTATTACGAAGATACACAGATCCTACTGAAAATGGCCATTATCTTCCGATTCTTCTTCATCCACTGATTTAGATTCATCCACATATTTGATCCACAAGTATCTGAGCTCATCAAGCTTATTTTGAGAAAATTCAGTTGTAACTACGCCAAAGTACTACAAAGTACAAAACATTAAAAAGATAAACATATAAGCTACAAAATATGCTACAACAAAACAATTTATCTACCCATCTAGGCATGAAATTTTTCTTATATGCAAGAAATATGCATATAAACGTTGAGGGTACTTTAACAACTTTGAGCAAGAAATATGCATATAAACGTTGAGGGTACTTTAACAACTTTGACCATCAATATCTTCAATTATATATTATTAAAAATCATAGAAAATTATAATTTGAAAATATACATTGAGATTAACCCAACAATAATATAAATAATTACATTTACCTTTATAGACAAGTTTTTAAATATGGTCAAAGTTGATATTCAAATAGTGTAAAAAGTCAATATGATGCATCTATTACAAAATGGAGGAAGTATTATTGAATCAACTAACTAATACACTACATTTGCTCAATGATAAGCATATAACTAGTAGTTGATAACGCATTCTATCCTTGGCCACAAATTACTTCTACAAGTTTCTTGTTAAGTTTGCAAGCAATGAGTTGTATGAGCTAGTAAAACCGATACCTTCTTTACAGTAGTACATTGAGCTATCATCCTTAAAATGGATAAACGAACCCAAAATTAAAGAAAAAGGAAAACCTTGAAACTAAATAATTGAGCCACGAAAAAAATGAAGCAAATGGGTGAAAAGGGGGAAGAAAAAGGTATAATCTTTTATCCAGAACATTGAATTTTTGTGAAAGATGGATATAGAGCTCTCTAATGGTGATATTGATAACAGGGTGAACAAGGGGGCATAAAGAAAACAGTTTTGGCTTGAAAAAATTACCCTTAATGTTTATCTACATTAAAGCTTTTTCCTTGCCTCTTGTATGCAAGAAACTTATTTATCTTCTCCTGCAAAAAAAATTAGAATGGAGAATAAAACTCCACACTAAAAAAAAGGACAATACTTGAAAGGTGAAACTAAAGCATACTAGAAATAACCAAAATTTGCAGAATAAGCCATTGATCTAGCAGAAAACTCAGTAGAAACAAGTGAAATTGAAAACCCATGTTCTAAATTACATTCCTTTAACTTTAAAGCTAGCAATTTTTCTTGTAAAATAGGTAGTGTAAAGGAAGATGACAGATGAGATGAAACTTGACAATGAGAATAATCAAGATAAGAATGAAGATGAGAGTGATCAGAACGATACAAGGGCATAGAGCTACCTTGAAGGGAACAATTCTTTGACGTCGTAGCTGTCTCACACTGTAGGAGAAGGTGGTCGAATAATGGTGGTGGAAGCCATTGAAATTAAGAGTATACTTAGGGTTTTACTTTTTTAGAATAAAGATAGAGGTAACTAGGTAAGTAACTGCTACTTTCTCACAAGCATGTGTTTTCTATTTTTTTAAATTAATAATTAGTAATACATTTATTAGTGGACTATATGCACGCATATGCAGTGGCGGATCTCGGTATTTCCTAATGGTGGTGCACTACCAATTACTGTTCACGAACACAAATATTTTTTGATAAAAAATACTCCAAACTAAATTTCAATCGAAAAATATATATATATATATATATATATATATATATATATATATATATATTACCAATAATAATACAAAATACAACCAAATAGTATTAGAAAAACCAAATATTCAAAATAATACTACAAAATACAATCAAATATCATTCAGGCTAACATTCAATTTGTTCATTTTGTGTTGAATGTGGAGGAGAATTTGGAGTTGAACTTTTCTTAGTGAAGAAACTACCCCAAATGAAACATGCTGCCAATTTGCCATAGAACATATTTACTTAGTGTCATTTCACCAATATCACAAATGTAATTAGGCCAATTATGCATTTTTGTAATCTATCATATAATGCATGTGAAACTAATATGGAATCTAAAATATAATCAACAAAATCAGCATAACAGTATAACACCTAATTCAAAACATAATGTCATTTTAATTTTCAAACACCAATAACACCCAAAATCAAAGTACAACAACAAAATCAACATTTATAACAATTCTAGATTATATAATGTGATATATAAACACCCATAACAAGTGAAATTGCAATTTATTATCCAATTTGCATGACATTGTGAAACCCTAATTTGTAAAGTAAAAGAAGAAATCAAGAAATTAAAGCAGATTGAGGTGTACCTAGTCACGACTCTTGGAGGTCCACTGTCGTTCGTCCACTGCCCACCGTCGTCCACCGAGTTCCTAGTAATTTTGCTGCTGCAGGTAGGCCGTAGGTGAGGTAGTGAGCCATGTAGAAGGTCTGAGTCAGAACTCACGACACCGATACGAAGCAACCAGCAGGAGGTTTGAGTGCCGAGTCACGAACGTCTTTAGGTTCGCCGGTGAGACCGTATGAGAGAGAAGTTAAAGTCATTGTATCTCACGTTGTATGAGAGAGAAAGGGAGAGGAAGAGAGATATGAGAGAAAAGGGCGTGAATTTTGAGAAAACAGAGTTTTTGAGAGATGTGAGAATTGAGCATGAATTGATTAAGATTTTTTTTTCTTTTTTTTTAAGATGGTGCATGTGCAGCATGGTGTTACTAGTTACACCACTATGCATATGGATGAAAACATATTTTTAAAAAGGATATAAAATCAAAATCACCACTTAATAGGAATTAGTGGTTTTTTTTAATATTGGAAACTTTTGAGAAGGTTCAGAAAAACCACCTTTTTAAGGAAGATGTCTCCTTTATCATGTTATAACCGACCACCTTTCTAACAAATTAGGTGTTTTTAGCTGAATAATCACTTATGTCATTAAGGAGGTCTCTCATAGGTGATACTTTTGCACCTATTTGTACTAGTGAAAGAGGAGATAGATTTGTATCTCTACACAATTAAAATTCTCTTTGTATACAAAAAAATATTTTGAAATATGTTGTGCTGAATTAAAACAAGTGTTATTAAATCATTACTATCTTATAAATGTAGTATCAATCATATATTTAGACACACTTGCAACGACATCCTTGAAAAATCTTTTCTAAAAAGACAAAAAAAAAAAAAAAATTAAAAAGACAAAAAAATATTCAATTAGAGATTATACGAATTCGATCAATATTAACACGTGTGGCATCGTTATTACTCTTGCATCAGTTAATGTATTCTCTTAAAACTGCAACGTTTTAACATTTACACCATCGTTTATTTGGTAGAAGCATATAAGTTATAAGATACGGCGGAAATTGATGTATAAATCGTATAAAAGATATAATATTGCAATTATAAAAGAATGGAGAAAATATAAAATAATAGATGATAGTAAATAACAGATAGATAGATGGTGAGATTGTAGATATTTAAGTAGAAAATAATAATAATAATAATAATAATGTTCTTTTGACTCTTTAAAATCAAGGATTGTTTGTTATCTAAGATAAATAATAAGACAAATGCATCATGCTAGCTAGCAATAATTAATGTGATAAAATAATTGGATGTCGAGATAATCTAAGTATGGCACTTACAAAATCAATATTTTTTTAAATGATAAGGGAAAAAGGGGGATCATAGACCTTGTGCGCGAGTGAACTTCTCAAATATCATTTACAAGGCCCGTCCCTGAGCCTGGGCAGGAGCTGAGTCTACCTAGAGCCTAGAGGGGAGGAGGCCAAAGTACACTAAAGGTAATGAGTGAAAGAAAAAGAAAAGAAATTACTGAATTCTAAACGTACTATTGGTTGGAAATCCCACTTTCGTCTCTTACCGATTTAGTTGACAAAATTGAAGAAGGAAATTCAAAAAATAAAAAGAAACATCCAATCTAGAAATTTCTTGATATAACTTTCTGTAGTCCCCCAATCAGCAATCTTCTTACCTTATCTATCAAAATTAATTTCCCATCATGCCTAATCAAATCCCTAATCACTTAAGATGATATCTTCAATCAATCACCTCCATCTTAAATCAACACTCTCCTATAAATAATTTTCTTTTTATGTTCTCAGCATCTCACCATTTCTCCTTAGCTTCCTTCTTCTAATTATTTTTCTCAAATTTTAGTTTCAAATTGAACTGAATCTAAAATTTGGTTGCGAAATTGTTAGAAAGTTTGAAGAATCAAAAGTTTGTTTGATGCTCCCAAAAAACATGAACTAGGTGCTTCTTGCTTTCTTTCTTTTTCGATTATCAGTTTTTGTTTGCTTCCTTCATAATTTATCTCTCTATTCTTTTTGATCCTTTTTTTAGGGGAATTCTTTTTAATCCTTGATTACTTCTTTGTTGTTATAGTATTTCTGCAATACCCCAAAATTCTTAAAACTACTAACTAATTATTTTCTCCAAATTATGAAAATCATGATTTTATCCATATCAAAATATAATTATATTACATTTATTACTTAGTATACTATATATATATATATATATATATATATATATATATATATATATATATATATATATATATATATATATATATATATATATATATATATATATATATATATATATATATATATATACTTGAATTATTTTTTTTATTTTATTTTTGGAAATCTAAATTTTGAAAATAATAATAATAATAATAAACAAAAAATTCTGTTTTGAAGCAAACATCTTGCAGAGAGATTGTTTCCAAAGAAATTTTCGTCAGTTTTATCAAGCGAATCTGTGAAATTGATTTCTCCATCAATTATCACCCAAAATTTTCTCTCAGTCAATTTCTAACCTTCCTCCTTTGTTTCAATCAAATCTTGCTCCTTCCTTCTTGAATTATTCCTCTCTCCCTCTACTAGGACTATAAATACCGGACTTCTACACCTCTTTCAAGCACAATTTTTACTCCAAATTTCAGTATGTCAGAAATCCATTTATGAAACACCATGTTCAGTTAAACAAAATCTGAGAAGAAAAAAAAAGGGTTCTTGTCGTGCCGCCGCTGCCACCAATTGATTGGTCGGCCGACCACCTTCTGTCTTCTGTCTTCTTTCTTATTTCTTCTTGCTTCTTTGTTATTTCTTCTTGTTCTCTGTAGAGGGACCTTCTGTTTTTTTTTCTTTCTCTCGTGGGAATTGAACTGGAGTTTCAGTTCCTAGTTCTTCTTTGGACCCTGCTTTTCTAACTTTGGGTCACTTTATTTTTTTTTTCTTTTTTTTCTTTTCTTTTTCCTTTATTTTCTTTAATATTACTTTTTGTCTTTTCTTACGTACTAATTGATTCCTTGAATCAGTAAAGTTGTTTGATGCAACTTGTTACTTTCTTTCATTATTTATTTTATCTTTTCTTTCTCTTCATTCTCTAATTTTGAACAAAGACTTTTTCGAACTATTAACAATTAATTTTTGTGAAAAGTTTTATATTTCTCATCTACCTTCAATTCATAAACTTAATAAATTCGGATCTTACATAAGTGACTAATTTAGTTCATTTACCTACTATTGTAGACGGAGATTTTGTAGAAGGAGCTTTTTAGGGATGACTTTATTATTTGTTTTTGAGCTACTCAAGGTAATTTCTATGATCATCTTACTCTATTTTCCGTTGCAAAACGGTTATCTGTGTGATTGTATGATTATGCGGTTATGTATGTAACAAATAATTTATAGACTAATATTATGAATTTATGAGTTAGTAATTATTATTATAAGAGTATGATTCTCATAATACTATGTAACTAGAGTATGTAATAGTACAAATTGCGTGATTAAATGTTATGATTATGTGACTTAGATTGTGTCTGGAGTTAGTAATACAAACGTTTGGAAACCCAAACTTTAATATTGAAATTGTTGGATCAATTTATTCTTCTAAAATGAAAATTTATTTTAAAATTATTATTTTTACGGGATGGAGTCGAATTACTCAGTTTTTCTGATTTTTGGGAGTTGTCTCTCTTGTTGTCTTCTTTCTATTACTTTGCAGGTTGGACTTGGTGATAGGATCTCGTGTGAGGAGGTTTAGATAATTCACCTAGACGCCCTTTTTTAGTTTTTTTTTCTATCTTGGAGTTATTATTTTAGTTTTCTAACTTTGGTTGTAATAATATTCTTATTTTAAGATAATTGGGTTAATTTATCTTTTTGTTAGCCTTTCGTTTACTCTTAGAGAGTGAATGGGCGGTAATATCCTCCAAGTTTGAATAAAGGATTTTCTTAAAACTATATTCATTTGACATTACGCTTATTTAAATTTGGAGGGTGTTACAAAGTGGTATTAGAGCTTACGTTTAAGATTAATAAGGGAAAGATGGGTTAAATGAACTAAATAGGTTAATTAAATTAAATAAATAAAATTAGGACTGAATGAACTAAGTTATGAGAGTGGGTTCGAAAAGGGATTATTTTAATTTAATAATGTTTTGAAGTACTACTTTTAACTACTTAATATATGTTTCTTTATGTTTTAGATGGCAAGACTTCACCAAACCGCAAGAAAAAGGCAGCGAGGAAACTCACTGGCCCTCTCTGCTTCACCTTACTTGATCCGCATGCGATACGGGGAGGATGTTTGTGATTATGTCCACCATTTGGACTTGGCTATTGAAAGCTACCATTTCAATGATTTATATGAAGATTCAGACTTTTGCACTCCTGAAAAGAAAGCATATGTTTTATTGACAACCCTACCCGAGCGAGGACCATTAGGAGCAATCTAAAGAAAATAAGGTGATGTTTATGTTAATGATACACTTAATTTTGAGAGGTACACGCATATAGGATCATGGTTTCTGACTATTGAGTATCTACGAAGGGTCATGATTGATGCTATCGAAGAATACTATTACAATCTCAATCTGAATGGCTCTAGTTCTGATGAAGAAGAAGCTAATAGAAGCCCTACCCCTACCCACCCTCTGTCCGAGATGGAAGATGAAGAGCCTATGGAGGATGATGACCTTTAAGTTATTCTTTCTTTTATTTTATTACGTGCAATAAGATTTTTAGAGCCAATAGATGTTATGTTGAACAAGATGTTATGTTGATTGAATGATTGAATAAAAATGTTTACATTTTCTAAGCTGTGTTCCTAGCTCAAACTAAATGCTTATGTCTCATTATTATACTTTACATGAATAATAAATGGTGATCACACCATTGTTTTCTCTTTTCTAGGTAGCTTATGCCATTTAGCGTCCATACTCGTTCACGTGCACGCCAAAACAAAAACATGCCTGAGACTTCTGAACAAATCGCTGCTCGTTTGCGAACTCTTGAGCAATTATCGCAATGTTTTGGACTTGTTCTTCAAAACCAACTCAACAACCATGTCGGTGAATGAAGAATCCCAAGCAATCATGGCCAAGAAAATTGCCAATTTAAAATCACCAACCTTCATTGGTCGAGAAGATCCTCTTGTGTTAGAAAATTGGTTGCTCGATATCGAGAAGATATTCACCTCTTATGGAACCCCTGAGAACCAAAAGGTTGACCATGCTACCTTTTACCTTCGAGAGGATGCTGATCTTTGCTAGGAGACTCAAGGACCTACCATTCGTATGCAACCTAATTTTGATTGGTCTACTTTTAAGACTGCTATGAGGGCCCGATTCTTTCCCGAGCACATTAGGAGGCATAAATGTAGTGAGTTTACCAGATTCAATCAAGGATCTACTATGAGTGCAGAAGAGTATGCTCAGAAATTTCATGAATATGCTAGGTTTTGCCCCAATATGGTTCTTGATGAAGCCTCAAAAGCCCAGAAATTTGAGGATGAACTTAGTTTTAGAATCCAAAAGAGACTAGGCAGTAGTACCTCCCCCACATTTATGGAGGCTTATGGTAAAGCTTGCAACATTGAGAGAATTTTGAAACGAGAAGAGGAAGTATTGGGAAGAATCAACAGGAAAGACCAAAGTGGGAACTCTCAGACTCAAGGTTATGAGAAAACGGCTCGCTATGGAGGAAATAATAGCGGGGGTAACCATTAAGGAGGTCGTTATACTAACAATAGCAGTTTTCATAACAACAATCAAGGTCAAAAGAGACAAGGAGACAATAATAAGAAGGTGTTAATTGTCTGTAAGAAGTGCAATAACAATCATCCAGGTTTCACATGTCAGGGTGAACGAATTAAGTGTTTCCAGTGCGGCGAACCAGGACATAAGGCCAATCAGTGTTCAAATAGGCAAAATGACCAAATTGGACAAAATAAGGGAAACAACAACAATGGAAATACCAATCAAAACCAATACCAAACCTATAATCTCCCTACCAATCCTCAAGTTCCAAACACCAATAGTAATCAAGCCACTCAAAATGTTACCCAGAGCAACAACCAGATCAATTGAAATGGTGCACGTCCAACTTATGGCAGGATTCACGTCATGAGCAGAACTGAAGCAGACACCAACGGTAACGTCGTGACAGGTACTTTTCTAGTAAACTCTAACCCTGCTTTCATACTCTTTGACTCTGGAGCGTCTCATTCTTTTATTTCTCAGTCCTTTGTGGAAAAGTTTTCCTTAGAACCTTCATCATCGTGTTTAGCCAACATTGTCATGTCCATCGAGACTACAATCCCATGTAATACCCTTTCTCAAGACATTCCTATTACCATAGGCAGAACTGATTGAGTAGATATAACGCCAAGATTGAGTGTCATAAGCAAAAAGTGTCTCTTAAAAGACCAAAATGGAATAGGATATCTTACCAAGGGGTTGTCTTTACACCTGACATCAAGATTATCTCAGCTTTGAACCTTCAAACTTACATTAGGAAAGGCTACACAGTGTACATGTGTCACATGAAAGATATAAGTAAGGAGGATGAGGAGATACCCAAAATTCCTGTTGTTTGTGAATTCCCGGATGTATTCCCAGAAGAGATTCCAGGGATGCCACCAGAGAGAGAAGTTGATTTCAAAATCGACGTAGTTCCTGGAACAGGCCCTATATCTAAAGCACCATATCGAATGGCCCCAGCAGAAACAAGAGAATTGAAAGTGCAATTAGAAGAACTCTTGGAGAAAGGATATATAAGACCAATGCGCTACCCTGGGGAGCACCAGTGTTGTTCGTTAGGAAGAAGGATGGGTCTCTAAGATTATGCATCGATTAAAGGGAGTTGAACAACGTCACTGTCAAGAATAAATACCCACTTCCTAGAATCGAGGATTTATGCGATCACTTAAAAGGTGTTGCAGTATTCTCAAAAATCGACTTGCGTTCGGGATATCATCAGTTAAGAATCGCGGATAAGGATATACCCAAAACAGCCTTCTGAACAAGGTATGGCCATTATGAGTTTACAGTTATGCCATTTGGACTCACTAATGCACCTGCTGCATTCATGGACCTCATGAATAGGACCTTCAAACGGTACTTAGATAAGTGTGTGGTCATATTCATTGATGACATTCTTGTCCTCTTAAGAGATATGGATGAACATGAGGCCCATTTGAGGAAAATTTTGGAGATACTTCGCCAAGAGAAATTGTATGCCAAATTCTCAAAGTGTGAATTTTGGTTAGACAAAGTCGCATTTTTAGGCCATGTGATTTCAAAGGACGGAGTTGTTGTTGACCCTTCAAAGATACAAGCAGTAACCGATTGGGCTAGACCCACAAGTGTTACAGAAATTAGAAGTTTTTTGGGTCTTGCAGGGTACACTAGTGGAAAAATAAGGAAGGGCTGCACTAAAAAAGGCCCTTAGGGCTGCGCTTTTTGACAGCAGCCCTTTCAATAGCAGCCCTTAACTTTTTATGTAGGGCTGCGCTTTTCAAACGCAACCCTTCAAGCTTAGAAGGGCTGCACTTTTTAGGTAAAAGCGCAGCCCTTCTAAGCTTGAAGGGCTGCGCTTTTTAGGTAAAGCGCAACCCTTCCTACCGAAAAAAAAAAATTTTTTTTTGACATTGTTTTACTCATATATTAATCTGACATTTTCTGAATTTTAACATTTGCATTAAACTTTAAAGTAAACCGTCCAAATCCAAAAGGGGAATAGGAAATATGGTCAGGAAAACTAAAACTAAAACAGGAAATCAAAAAATGTTATCACATAATTGCACAAACAGGATTAACTAGTTTACGATACGACGAGCATGATAGAGAATTCTACAATGCAACTAAATGAAACGAAAATGAAAAAAAAAGAACGAAAATGAAAAAAAGGAACAAAAACTAAAATACAGAAGAGAAAAAATTATAGATCTGAAAATACAAGAACATTAATCAAAACAAAGATTAAGAAATTATAGATCTGAAAAGTCAAAAACTGCCTCCAAACTTGACCTAATAATGTTTAAATACGTAAACAAAACCTAATACGTAATTAAGGAAATAATAAAATTCGGAAATACCTTAAAATGCCTATTTGGGCCTTAAACGAACTCGGATGGCTTAAAAAGCCTATACATCACAGCATAGCGGTGAGTTTGACTCGTTGGCCCGTTCCGCTTCCGAAAAGGTATGACAATAGGCAATCGGACTCCATCGGCCCGATTAGTGCAAATCATTTCAGGCTTTTTGTCGCGTTTCCGGGAGTTTTTGAGAGAGAAGAGAGGATGAGAGAGGAGGAAAAGGAAGGGAGGAGGGACGTGAGAAGAGAGAGAAGGAGGAAAAGGGAGGAGGGACGTGAGAGAGGAGAGAGAAGGAGGGATAATATTTGAAGCCCGCTTAATATTTGAAGCCTGCGAATTTATTATTTCAAAGTTTTTTAAGAAGGGCTGCGCTTGTTTTAAAAACGCAGCCCTACATAACAGAAGGGTTGCGCCTTTGAATAAAAGCGCAACCCTACATAACAGAAGGGTTGCGCCTTTGAAGAAAAGCACAACCCTTCACTTAGTAGGGCTGCGCTTGTATAAAAAGCGCAACCCTTCTGAATGTAAAAAGGGCTGCGCTTTTTCTACAAGCGCAGCCCTACTAAGTGAAGGGCTGCGCTTTTCCTCAAAGGCGCAGCCCTTCTGTTATGTAGGGTTGCGCTTTTGAAGAAAAGCGCAACCCTTCACTAGTAGGGTTGCGCTTGTAGAAAAAGCGCAGCCCTTACTGCGCAGCCCTTCCTTTTTTTCCCCTAGTGGTACTATATAAGATTCGTTAGAGATTTCTCTAAGGTTGCTCAACCTCTAACAAACCTGATGAAGAAAACCACTAAATTTCATTGGGACGACTAATGTGAGTTAGCATTCCAAGAATTGAAGAAACGACTTACAACAGCACCATTGTTGCCCTTACCCTGTGAAACAGAAGGCTTCGAGGTGTACAGTGACGCCTCAAAGCATGGGTTAGGGTGTGTGCTAATGCAACATGGAAAAGTCGTAGCATACGCATCAAGGCAACTGAAACCTTATGAACAAAATTACCCTACTCATGATTTGTAGTTAGGAGCGATTGTGTTTGCACTCAAAATATGGAGACATTATTTGTATGGAGTCAAGTGCACAATGTACACAGACCATAAGAGTTTAAAATATCTCTACACTTAGAAGGAATTGAACATGAGACAAAGGCGTTGGCTTGAACTCATCAATGACTATGATCTGGACATTGTCTACCACGAAGGCAAAGCAAACAAAGTCGCAGATGCTCTAAGCAGGAAGAGTAGTCATACATTGAATGTATTGATCTTAGCCGATGAGTTGTTCAAGGACTTTCACAAGTTAAATTTAGAAGTGGTTGAACATGGTTATGTAGAAGCTAGATTAAATGCGGTGACTGTTGAGCCTAATCTCTTCGAAGAAATTCAAGCAAAGCACCGCACCGATGATTGGTTGATTAAGTTGATGAAAATGAAGGAGGAGGGTCAAGCACCTGAATTTGAGGTGGATGCTTACGGAATAGCAAGGTACAAGGGAAGATGGTGTGTGCCTAATGATGAAACCGTAAAGGACAAGATCTTGAAAGAGGCTCATAATTCCCATTACTCTATACACCCTGGTGGAGACTGTTGACCCTTGAGTTTTGAAGATGACCTAACCACAAAAGACATAGTATATTTTATTTGTGTTGTTGCAAGGTAATTCATGCCCGAGCTAAGAGAATACTTGATTGAAGATTAAAACGGAGAATTAATCAAGATCGAAGTAAAGATGTTCGAGAGATGAAGAATCAAGCATGGAATGAAGATTAGAATACATTAGGGTGTATTTATTATCTGCATGTTAAGGTTGAGTAAAAGCTTACTTAAGTTCGTGGTGAATTCTCAAAGGAACTTGGTTCTGTTCCCATGAAAGGAACAGACCTGGCACTATAGGAACAAGGTTAGGGAACAAGACTTAAAACTGATTTAGGAACTCCTAAGAGACTCTAATGTTGTGCGCCTAAGTTAAATTTCCGCCCAATATAGTTGTTAGAGTTTTTAGGGTTGTTTTAACTAAGATCCACTATTTTAGGAATTTAGTTTAAGTTTGTTAGGAAAAGATTTTAAAAAGATTTTCTTATTTTAATTAACCGATTTTCAAATCTTATCTTTTTATCTTTTATCTTTTATATTTTATTTAAAAGATTTTGTTTTCAAAAATAATATCTTTCCGGTTTTTAAAATGTTTCGGTTTTAAAATATAAAATTGTTTTTCGATTTTATTAAAGATATTTTGAAAAGATATTTTTCCTAAAAACTAGCTAAAGTATTTAATTTATTTATTTCCTAAAAATTGGATTGCACGCCTAAAGCTACTGCTACACGATTTATGTAGTTAGTGGATTTAGTGGCTTAGTTAATTATCCTCCAAGTATTTAATTAAATTAAATGAGTTTAATTATTTTCAAGTTTTGTAAAACCACGTAATTGTTACTGCTTCTCTATGAAGTGAAGTATGGATTAGTGGATATTTACTGACATAGAATATTTAATTTATTTAATTAAATTAATACATCATGGAGATCATGGATAATGGTCTAATTAGTGGTGATAATGTCTTGTCTTAATTGTCTATAAATAAGAGCCTAATTCATTTGAACAAAGTGTGTCTGACTTTTATTAGTCACACCAAAAAGTGTGTCTGACTTTTATTAGTCACACCAAAGTGTGTCTGACTTAGTTAATTTCTCTTAAGTTATCTAAAGTGTCAGTGCCTTTTCCTTAAGAGAATTCATACTTACATTAATCGAGTTTATTACTCTTCCATTGTTTTACAAAGTGTATTTTTGAAAAAAGGGTTTGAGTGAACTCTTGTAAGTGTGAGAAGCTTTGAGTGAAGCAAGAGAAAGAGAAAGAGAAAGGAACTTCGAGTGAAGTTTGAGAGAAAACGTCAGTTGTTGGGAACTGTCGTTGGGAACTTGAGTTGAGTGACTTAAGTTGAGAATCGAGAGAAAAGTAATAGGTTGTAATCAGAGTTGTTTTGGCCTATTATAGTGGAAAGTTGTTTAAAATCCCTTGTGGTCGAGGTTGTTTCTTCCTACTAGGCCTAGGAAGTTTTTCCTCGTAAATCTCTCGTGTTCCCATTGTTTGTTCCCAAGTTTACTTTTAATTCCGCAAAAAGTATAGCTTATTCTCTCACTATAATTCACCCCCCTCTTATAGTGCTCATATTATACAACAATTGGTATCAGAGCGGGAACTCTAATAATTCAGGAAACCCTGTTGAGTTCAAGATCTTGAAAAATATGAATACTAGAGAGAAACTGGAAGAAGGGTACTCTACGCAGAGGCCACCAATGTTCAATGGTAAGTTTTACACTTACTGGAAGAACAGAATGGAGATCTTTATCAAAGCCGACAATTACCAGGTATGGAGAGTCATAGAGGTAGGTGATTTTGAAGTCACTACCACTAATGACAAGAATGAGGTAATTCCTAAATCTATATCTGATTTTGATAAAGTGATTTCGAAAAAATGGAAATTAATGCTCTTGCTATAAAACTGCTTCATTGTGGTCTTGGACCTCATGAACACAATCGTGTCATGGGATGAAAACCGCAAAACAAATTTGGGATCTTCTTGAAGTCACTCATGAAGGTACGAGTGAAGTTAAGAGATCAAAAATAGATCTTTTGATGAACCAATATGAACTTTTTCAAATGAAATCAAAAGAGTCTATCCAAGACATGTTTACACGCTTTACTAATTTATTAATGAGCTAACATCTCTTGGTAAAGTGATTACATCTGAGGAACAGGTACGAAAGGTCCTAAGGAGCCTTCCTAGGGATCGATGGATGGCTAAGGTAACTGCCTTACAGGAAACTAAGGACTTTACTAAGTTCAATTTGGAACAACTTGCTGGTTCCTCTTATGACTCATGAGTTGCAATTGGACAATGAGAATGGAGACATGTCCAAGCAAAAATCGATTGCCTTAAAAGCTGATGAAAGTGAAGACTCGAAACTGATGAAGAAGAATCCGCTCTCATGGTCCGAAAATTCAAAAGAATGTTTAGGAACATGAAGAATGGAGATTACAAAGGTAAGAATAAGAAATATTCTAACAAACTTGTTTGTCATAAGTGTGGCAGTTCTGAGCACTTCATCAAGGATTGTCCCCAATGGGAACAAGAAAAAGGCAAAGGAAGGGAACGAAGCAGAGATAGGAACAAGGAATACAAAAGTTCCTATACTCAATCTGATATGAAGAAAGCTATGGTTGCTGCATGGGGAGACTCTGACTCCGAAGAAGAAAATGATCCTCAACCAAATGAGGAGACTGCAAACTTCTTTTATGTCATGTTTGACAATTCCGAATCTGATGAAGAGATTGAATCTCTTGAGGTTGGAGTGAGGGGGAACAACACATGGTACCTAAACAATGGTTGTTCTAAGCATATGACTGGAGATAAATCAAGATTTCTCTCACTGTCAGCCTATAATAGTGGAAGTGTGACTTTTGGTGACAACAAGAAAGGTAATATAGTTACCATGGGCAAAGTTGGTAAGTCATCGTCACACTCCATAGATAATGTTTTCTAGTTGATGTTATAAAGCATAACTTGTTGAGTATTTCCCAATTCTGTGATAGAAGGAACTGTGTGAAGTTTAATAGTGAAAAATGTTTAATTGTCAACAATAGCACCAAAGGATGTCATTTTGGAAGGAACAAGAAAAGGGAACACATATGTTGTGGATCTCAACCTTGTTCCCAAAAACAAGTTTACATGCCTTAGTGTTATTATTGATGATCATCTTTATGGCACAAGCGTCTAGGTCATGCTAGCTTTTCTTTGCTTGACAAACTTCATTCTAAAGAACTAGTCTTAGGTTTACCTTCAACTAAGTTTCATTTAGATCATGTTTGTGATGCATGCACTAAAGGTAAGCATGTTAGGTCCTCCTTCAAGTCCAAGAATGTGGTAAGTACCACAAGACCATTAGAGTTAATTCATATGGATTTATGTGGACCTATGAGGATACAAAGTAGGAGTGGAAAGAAATATGTGTTGGTTATTGTAGATGACTTTTCTAGATTTACTTGGGTTATTTTTCTTTCTAGCAAGGACGAGATTTATGATGAGTTCCTTGACTTTGCAAAGAAAGTTCAAAATTTGAATGGTCAAAAATTGCTACACCTTAGATCCGACCATGGTAAAGAATTTGAGAACTTTAAGTTTGATGACTTTAGTAGAGACAAAGGTTTAGATCACAATTTCCCCGCCCCTAGAACACCTCAACAAAATGGTGTTGTTGAAAGGAAGAATAGAACATTAGAAGAAATGGCTAGGACTATGTTGATAGCTAGTGGTCTTCCTATGAACTTTTGGGCCGAAGCTGTGAATACTACTTGTCATATTATAAATCGTGCCATGGTGAGACCTTTATTAAATAAAACTCTTTATTAGCTATATTTTTGTAAAAAGCCCAATATTACATATTTCAGAACATTTGGATGTAAATGTTTTGTTCATAATAATGGGAAACAAAATCTTGGAAAATTTGATGCTAGAAGTGAAGAAGCTGTATTCTTAGGATACTCTTCTAGTAGCAAAGCTTATAGAGTTTATAATTTGTATGCAGTCATTGGGATGGCAGGTGATTCCCGATGGAACAATGGGCCAGTCATACGTCGCAACAGGTGGTAGTAGCATGCATGAAGGGGTATAGAGTCTAGACTTGTGAGTTGTGATGTACTTTATAGTTCATGCATGGATGAATAAATCCCTCTGTTAAATATCGGAGGATATTTCCCTCTCCTTGTTGTGACTGGTGTGTGTGGAGGGGTATATTTAATTTCTATCATATTACGTGTCTCTTTGTACCTCTTGAAAGTTAATAAGTGGTTGTTGGGTTACCTTAGAGCAATATAATTCAATTGTTTAAGATATATATATCTAATGATATTTAATATGAAATAAATCAGTAAAACAAAATAAATAAGTCATTTTATTTACAGTTTGCATTGATGGGATGCAAAGTTTTTAAGACATTAATCTTAGATAATCTCAGTGATAGGATTTAAATTTTTAACGTCCAATAAGTATACACTTCAATCAGACATCATTTATAGTAGTTGAAGACTTTTCCTGGATAATTGGGCTCAAACAAAACTCAGTTTTAGTGAAATTATGAAATCTATGTATCAAAGCTAACCACTTAATACTTGCTCTATTTCTAAGTAAGTTAAATACTTTGAGTTTCACGCTATCTCTAATTATGTGATATTCATGAAAAAATTCAATAATATTTCATATGATTATTATGGTTTTACATATATATTCGTAAACAAAATATCGTAAAAATGACGATATGAGGTGACTGAATAGCGCAAATTTAGAAGTCAAATTGTTGCACTTATAACAAAACAAAAAACTATAGTTTATGTCTAGCTAATATTTCAATATCCTCTAAAAAACCAATATCTGTTGACCATAAAAACCAATATTTAATGATCATATACAACATTCAAAAATTATTCACATCTTCATGACAAATCTTGAGAAAATAAATTGTGTAGAGAATAGAACTACGGTTGAAAGCTTAAGTTCTCGTTGATTCATCTCACAATATATATGATACACATATTAGGAAACCAAACAAAGATATTACTCCATCTTTAGGCAACTTCCTATGATACACATTTCTATACCCTCCCTCATGTTGGAGCATGTGTAAGATAAAAAATGCGCAACTTGGACCAAATAAAATCAAATTCTGTCTTGCCCAAGGCTTTGGTGAAGATATCAGCTAATTGAGCTTTCATAGAGACATAGCAAGACTCAATTAGACCATCAATAATAGCATCATGTACAAAGTGACAATCAACTTTAATATATTTTGTGCGCAGACTAACTAACACAGAACAAGGGAATGGATTTGGGATTATGAACACCCAAATTGAGTAACAAACCCAACAACCCCTTCAATAACTCACGAATAATGACATCCATAGATCAACATTCAGCTTTCGCAAAATACCGAGAAACAGTTTTTTGCTTCTTAGCTTTCAAGAAATAGGAGAATGACCCAAGAAAATAATCCAACTTGTGAAAGAACGACGAGTGACAGGATAAGTTGTCCAATCAGAATCACACCAGCCTTCAAGAGAGAGATCCTATGGGCACACAATAAGAGGCATTAACCCGACAAACCTTTCAAAAACCTGACCACCCGTAGATATTATAATCAAGATAGTTTGTACATATATTATTTGGTTGATTATCAATGTTTTCAAAAAAAGATTAATAATAATGCTTGTATTATTATTTATAATTTAAGCATTGTTATCTAGGTAATCGACATCTTTATTTTTGTAGTTCAAAGTGTGATGTTATGTAATAATATATACTCATTCGTGATTATAATGTTTAATAATTTATACTTTAGATGAATAGGTTATGCCATAGTTAATCACAATTTTATCTTAGAGTAATCCTGGCCAGTTTAAAAAGCTCGATAAATCTAACTATTTCTTAATATTCCCCCCGTCTCAAAATATAGTTTTCATTTTCCTTTTTTCACGGTAATTTATGCAAGTAGAATCTAAGAGGGATAGTAAAGATTTTTTTGTTTATTTAAATAAATGTTGTATGGAAAAGCCGATTTTAGGAGAGAGAATGGAGAATAATTGGTGAAAGAACATTAATTATAACATTTTGGTTGAATAAACAAAGCAAAAACAAAAATTCAAGAAGCAAATAAATGATGGGACACGATTTTTCTAGACAAATTACGGAAAAATGTGGAACTAACTATGAAAATGAAAATTATATTTTAAGACACCCAAAATCAAAATAAAAACTATATTTTAAACTGAGGGAGTACATTACTTGTTATATCAATAGTGGACAATTCGACACTCCTGGATCTAGTCTCTCTCATTGTAGTGTTGGTATCTTATTGTATTATTTAAGAGATCCTTCTGCAATGAATAAAGTATACATGACGACTATAACTCTTATTGTTAGAGTATGTAATATAGGTTGTATATTATCATCTCTGTATATTAGGAAACATGAGATTAGTTTCCCCTTGTAGGTAGCCTACATTATAGGAAGATAGTTATGTATTATATTTAAACCCTTTTGGGTTAAGGAAATGAGGATGCGATTATTCTCTTTCATGGTATCAGCCTAACCCTAGATCCTTTTTCGCTCTCTTCTAACTTCCGCTATCTCTCTCCCACGTCCCTCTTCACGGCTCCACCATGGTCACCACCAAGGGCTCTTCCTTCCACCCTGCCCTCGCCGTATCCAACATCAAGAATAACATACACATCACTCTTGATCTGGAACGTGTGGAATATGGGACGTGGGCCGAACTGTTAAAGTTCACGCACGATCTCATCGTGTATTACCACATATTATTCCACCGGCTGACTTCGCACCACCATCTACTGTCGAGGAGAAGGAGTTATGGGCCACGCTTGACGCTACAATGCTCTAGTGGATTTACTCGACCATTTCCACTAACCTTCTCCACACCATTATTGAACCGGACCACACTGCCATGACCGCATGGACTCGCTTGCGGGATATATTTCAGGACAATAAAAATTCTAGGGCTGTGGTTCTTGAACAGGAGTTCTCTCATCTCTCCATGGCCGATTTCCCGAATGCATCATCTTATTGTCAGCACCTTAAGGAGTTAGCGGATCAACTCAAGCAAGTCGGCACCACCGTGTATAATGACCGACTGGTTATTTAGTTGGTCTCGGGTCTGACTCCCGCTTAAAATACCGTGGGTACATTCATTAGGCAGACGAGTCCTCTTCCTCGCTTCTATCAGGCTCGTTCCATGCTCACCTTGGAAGAATCCGGCCTCGCGAAACAGGCGTCTAGCACCGCCTCGGCATTGGTGGTTGCGTCCCCTTTGGACGTAGATGATCCTCCTATTGATTTTGCCTCCTCCCCTATGTATAATGGGGGGAAAAGCCTCACAACCGTAACTCCGGCAAAAAGCATGGTGGTCGGAGTGGCGGCCGGGGCCGCGGTAGTGGCGGCGGACGTCGCAGTGGTGGGTCTCAACAACCCACCGGACAGTCAGCGTGAGGCCAGCAGTGGCCGAACAGCAGCCACGGGGGTACTTGGCAGTGGCCGTGGACTTGGACACCCCCTCCCTGCCCTTATCCAGCAGGTCCTCCATATTGGGCCAGGTCCTCCATATTGGGCCAGGCCCAATTCAATATGGCGTCCGTCCCCGACAGCAGCAAGGGCAAGGGGTTTTGGGACCCCGTCCTCAAGCGCATTGATGAGTCATATTAATATAGGCATTTCATGATGCATTTAGGTTGCATTTTAGGATCATTTAGTTGCATTCTTAGTCCATAATTGCATATAGTTACTTAAGTTGAGAAGATATACTCTTGTGTGTTTTTCGGTGTTTTTGATAGTTTTCAGGTATTGAGAACACAATTGGAGTATTATTGGACAAGCTTAAGCATGAGAAGCATCTAGGAAGGAGCTAAGTCAAATGAGGAGTCCAAAGGGCATCTTCGAGTCGGATTGCAACTCAAACATAGCGGAAACATATTAAAAGAAGTATGGAAATTGAGTCATGTGCCTTATTTTGATCATAACTTATTATCCATAGATCGGAATTTAGTGATTCCAGTGGGGTTGGAAACTATACTTGAAGAGCTTTCCAAGGTATATTACACGCCCCGATACGACTTTAGTTTGGAGATATGGTCTTTCAAGTTGACGCTGTTTTGCAGGCGAAAACCGCGGCCGCGGGTTATTCCGGGTTTCCTAGTCGAATAAGGCTTTATCTTTTGACGAATTAGACTCTATTTTTCTAGTTGTTTTAGGAAATAGAAAGGTATAAAGACTCAAGGGAATATTATTATTTCCTATCTTATTTTCTATTTGTTTTTTCCATCATTAATTCATTAAAGATTAGAACTTTTTTTCTCTCAATTATAAGAACCCTAGTTTTGCTTTTTCCCAATTACATTGAATTTTCAATAGAAGCTTTGATTTTTGCAAGATTGGTTCTAAATTGGTATTATTTCTTTTCTTTTATTCCTATTCAATCCTTTATTATTAATTCATGTTTGCTTATTTAATTATGAATATGTTCTCCCCAATTATGATTGAGTAGTCTATTTATAGGGCTTAGGGGATCCATGATCAATTAGGAAGGGATGTTTATTAAAGTATTGATTTTTATTGATGCATGTTGATTCCTATTGAATGTTTTTATGTCTATTCAATCCAATTTGGCCAGATTTGATTGTTATAGTGTTGCAATATTAGGTTATGCGCCGAGAGGTATAAACTTGATATTAAGGCTAGTTTCAATAGGTAGATTGGTTTAATAAATTGCGAGAGCCTGTTAATACGTTCTATGTTGATTTAGACTTGAGAGAGCGAATCAATCTTTTAACTGCATTATTAATTGTTGATTTTTGTGTTTCATCCCGAAATATTGATCATTGGTGAACCTATGCCCTAGACTTTTTTTATTGATAATTCTTGATATAGTTATAGTCTAGTTTAGTATAATTACTCACAAACACTCGTTCCTATACTCTAGATTTGACTGACAATTAGGAAAAGAACACTGTTTCTCTGTGGATTCGACCCTACTTCCCTGACTACTATTTGTTAGAGGACTTAGGATTACTTTTGATAAGGTGATACGACTTTAGCCTGTCAAAATTTGGCGCCGTTGCCGGGGAAACGGTTTTGTTCCATTTTCTTTAATTGTTTTAGAGTCTAGATTATATACTCTCGTCTCAGAGAACACTTGTTCTTTGGGACAAAATCTCTTAATTGTTTGTTCTTTAGTTCTTCTATGCGCAGGAGTTTGAGTTCAGATTGCCTACAATTTGATCCTGAAATCGAAAGATCCTTTCATAGACAGAAGAACTTTTCCAGACAGTTGCGAGATAATCCAAGGGAAGATAATCCTTTGGATTCTGACTCTGATTCTACCAGCATTGTCTCTATTCTCCACCAGAATCAGAGATGGCTCGAAGGCTTACTGACTTTTCCTAACCCTCTTTTGCTGAACTTCCGAAGAGCAATCAAATGCCTGAAATTGAAGCTGTAAATTTCGAGATTAAACCTGCATTGCTATATGATCGAACGAAAACAATTTGGTGGTGGACCTAATGAAGACCCAATCTTCATTATCAGGATTTCTGCCAATATTGCTCTACCATTAAGCAGCAGGGAGTGACACAAGATCAGATTCGGGAGATTCTTTTCCCATTTTCACTTCGAGACAAGGCAAAGATGTGGTACAATGGGATTAATCGAGCCACTCTTGGGATCACTGATTGGAATACCTTGGCTCTAGCTTTCTACAGAAAGTACTACCCTCCAGAGAAGACTGCTAGGTTGCGTAGTCAGATTACAAATTCACCCAAGGGACTGATGAGTCTTTACATGAGGCATGGGAAAGATTTAAAGATCTTCAGAGAGAATGTCCCCATCATGGTCTACAAAAATGGTTCCTAGTTCAGGGATTCTACAATGGTTTGGGGAACAACTCGAGACTTATCCTTGACTCTGCAGCAAATGGGAGATTCATGAAACTAGAAATTGATGCTGCACATGATTTGATCGAGGAGATGGCTATCCACAACTCTCAATATGGTAATCCTCGAGGACTAGCTAACAAGGGTGGAAAGCATGAGATAGATTCTATATCCTATTAGCTGCACAGATGAATGCATCAGCAATAAACTTGACAATATGCAGCTCTCCTCTCCTGCAAGTGTTCTGCTTTGGGTACTACTCCGAGATTATGTGTGATAATTGTGGCATAGTTGGACATTGGGCACAAGAGTGTCGGAGTTCTCTCGAACAAGTTAATGCTTTTCAACATATCGGCCGAACAACCCATACTCCAACACATACAATCCAGGTTGAGAAATCATCCTAATTTGTCTTACAAGTGCACTAATGTCCTAAATCCTCCTACCCCACAAGCACAACAATTGAACCATATGTACTACCAACAACCTTCCCAACACCCTCCTGGTTTCTCTAGACCACCTTTTAATCCATCTCAACAAGCACCTCCTGCCGATCCAATGATGGTTGAGATGAGAAACATGATGCTACAAATGCAAAAGGATCGACAAGCTGACAAGCACAAATTGAGTCCATTCTTGCTCACAATAAGATGTTGGAGAATCAGTTGGCACAATTGGCTACTTCGAACTCTACTCGACAACAAGGTGCTCTTCCAGCACAACCTGTTCAGCCTACAGATTCGGCAAATGCCATCACTCTCCGAAGTGGTTCTCACTACAATGGACCACCCATGCCTATTGATGATACTTTGAGTTGAAAATGATAGGAACAGGTCCCAGCTGAAGCTAAAAATGACAAGGAGAACTCTAAGCAGCCACTGAACATGAAGAGACCAATGAAGCCAAAAAGCCTGCTATTGAGGTTCCTCCTATCAAACTTCCTTTCCCCAATCGTCACCTCAAGAGTAAGCTAGGACAAGCAATTTGGTAAGTTTTTGGAAGTCGTCAAGAATCTTCAGGTAACAGTTCCTTTCACGGAATTAATTACTCAAGTGCCTGCTTATGCAAATTTATGAAAGATATCTTGACTAGGAAAAGGGCTTTTAACGAGGTGGAGACAGTTGCTTTTACTGAAGAATGTAGTGCCATTTTACAAAATAAATCTCCACCAAAATTAAAAGACCCTGGTAGTTTCTCTATACCTTGTCACATTGGTAGTTTGTTCATTGATAAAGCTTTATGTGATTTGGGGGCTAGTGTGAGTGTTATGCCATTGTCTGTTTCCTCAAAATTGAATATGGGAAGTTTGAAAGTTACCAATATTACTCTACAAATGGCGACCGTTCTGTTAAATACCCCCTAGGTATTTTAGAGGATGTACCTGTTAGAGTAGGTAAATTTTTTATTCCCGTGGACTTTGTTGTACTTGATATGGAGGAAGATAGGCAAATTCCAATCATTTTGGGTAGGCCATTCCTTCATACTGCTGGTGCGTCATTGATGTGAAAAATGGTAAGCTTACACTATCTGTTGGAGATGATGAGGTCACTTTTAATCTGAGCACTGCTTTGAAAAGTCCTATGCTAGAGGAAAAGTGCTTTAGTATTGATGTGGTTGATGTAATTTGCCATGATAACATGCCCCAAGCTCTCTATGGAGATCCCTTGGAGGCGGTACTTTGTCTTGATTCTTCCACAGGTGATGGCAGTATATGGAGCATGAAGTAGATGCTATTGAGAGGATGCTAGCAAGTGAAGAATCTGACCTTGATGGATGCCAACAGGTAAAGAGGTTCGATCGATCTGTGTGTAATGTTGAGGTAAAGAAACCCGACTTAAACCTCTCCCCTCTCACTTGAAGTATGTCTTTTTAGATGAGCAAGAGTTAGATCCTGTAATTGTCAGTGCTGCACTGCGATGATAGCCAACTTTCCAAACTTCTAGTTGTTCTGAAAAATCACAAGAAGGCTATAGGGTACAGTATTGATGATTTGAAGGGTATTAGCCCCGATTTTTGTATGCACAGGATACACCTCGAGGATGACCATAAGCCTGCATTCAACCACAAAGGAGATTGAACCCAAACATGCAGGAAGTGGTCAAGAAAGAGGTGATGAAACTACTCGATGCAGGTATTATCTACCCTATTGCTGACTCTAAGTGGGTAAGTCCTGTCCAAGTAGTACCGAAAAAAGGTGGCATGACTGTTGTGAAAAATGAAAAGAATGAGTAATCCCTACTAGAACTGTGACTGGATGGCGTATGTGTATAGACTATAGGAGACTCAACATGGCCACTAAAAAGGACCACTTCCCTCTACCTTTTATTGACCAAATGCTTGAACGGTTGGCTTGTCATAAAACTTTTGCTATTTGGATGGGTATTCAGGTTTCTTCCAAATTCCCATTCATCCTGATGATCAAGAAAAGACCACATTCACATGCCCTTATGGCACTTTTGCATATCGTAGAATGCCCTTTGGTTTGTGTAATGCCCCTGCCACCTTTCAACGCTGCATGATGAGTATCTTTTCTGAGTTCATCGAGTCTATCATGGAAGTCTTTATGGATGATTTTAGTGTGTATGGTTCTACGTTCGATACATGCTTAGTTAATCTCACTAAAGTCCTGAAAAGATGTGAAGAGTGTCATTTGGTCTTAAACTGGGAAAAGTGTCATTTCATGGTGACTGAAGGAGTTGTCTTAGGCCATATTGTTTCTGATAGGGGATCCAAGTTGATCGAGCTAAGGTCCAAGTGATTGAGCAATTACCCCCACCAGCTAATGTTAAAGGGGTACGAAGCTTCCTTGGTCATGCGGGATTTTATCGCCGTTTTATCAAGGATTTTTCGAAAATTGCTAAACCACTGACCCAACTCCTTCTTAAGGATGCTCCATTTGTTTTTACTGATGAGTGTCTTGAGTCTTTTGACAGGATCAAGCAAGCTTTAATAACTGCACCTATTATCCGCTCTCCCGATTGGGAACTCCCTTTGTGACGCTAGTGATTATGCGGTTGGAGCCGTACTTGGTCAGGCGAAGGATAAGGTCTTGCATGCAATCTACTACGCTAGCAAGACATTGGACGAGGCTCAAGTCAACTATGCTACTACAGAAAAGGAGCTTTTGGCTATTGTCTATGCTTTAGAGAAGTTCAGATCTTATCTGATTGGCTCTAAAGTTATTATCTACACTGATCATGCTGCTTTGAAGTACCTTCTCTCTAAGAAGGAAGCTAAGCCTAGGCTCATTCGATGGATTCTCTTACTCCAAGAGTTCGACATAGAAATTCGTGATAAGAAGGGCGCAGAGAACGTAGTTGCAGACCACCTGTCAAGGATCAGGCATGAAGATGGTATGAACTCAACTCCTATAGATGATTCTTTTCCTGACGATCATTTATATGCAGTCACAGCACAGTTCCTTGGTTTGCCGACTACGCCAATTACTTGGTAGGCGGTGTGATACCTCCTGATATGTCCTACCAACAGAAGAAAAGGTTCCTCCATGATGTTAAATTCTACTTTTGGGATGATCCTCACTTGTTTCGTGAATGTTCAGATGGTCTTTTTCGAAAATGTGTACCTGAATGGGAGGTCAATGGAGTCCTGAATCGTTGCCATAACTCACCTTATGGAGGGCATCATGGCCCTTCCAGGACTGTTGCAAAGCTCCATGAGTCGGGTTTCTTTTGGCCGACAATGTTCAAGGATGCACAGTCTTTCATCATGTCATGTGACGCTTGCCAGAGGACCGGCAATATTTCGAGAAGGCATGAGATGCCCCAAACGGTATTCTAGAAGTTAAAATCTTCGATGTTTGGGGTATCGACTTTATGGGACCGGTTTCTTCCTCCAATGGAAATTGCTACATATTGGTTGCTGTCGACTATGTCTCTAAGTGGGTTGAAGCCGTGGCATCCCCTACTAATGATTCTAAGGTTCATAGCTTTGTTCAAGAAGATCATATTTCCGAGGTTTGGGGTCCCACGAGCTGTGATTAGTGATGGAGGCTCCCATTTTCATGAACGACATTTAGACACCCTTTTGAAGAAATATGGAGTCTACCATCGTACTGGATTAGCATACCATCCTCAAACAAGTGGGCAAGTAGAGGTTTCAAACCGCGAAATTAAGTCCTTCTTGAGAAGGTAGTTGCAAGGTCTAGGAAGGATTGGAGCACGAAATTAGATGACACACTCTGGGCTTACAGAACTGCATTCAAGACACCTATTGGTACTTCACCGTATAGGCTTGTGTATGGGAAAGCTGTCACCTCCCCGTTGAATTAGAATATAAAGCTTTTTGGGCGATCAAGGAGCTTAATATGGATCAAAAGCTTGCAGGGGGAAACGTCTTCTACAACTCAATGAGCTTGATGAGTTTCGGTTGCTAGCGTATGATAGTGCACGAGTATACAAGGAGAAAACCAAGAAGTGGCATGACAAAAAATCCTCCCTCGGGAGTTCACGATTGGAGATAAGGTTTACTCTATAACTCTAGGCTAAAAATCTTTCCTGGAAAGTTAAAGTCTAGATGGTCAGGCCCTTTCACAGTTACCAGAGTGAACATGTTCGGTTCTGTGAGATTATGAACGAAAAAGGTGAAGTTTCAAGGTGAATGGTCAACGTCTGAAGTTGTACTATGAAGGGCTCCTGTGGGTCTAGTTGAGGTACTCTACCTCAAACACCTACCTCTACTAGTCATTGAAAAGAGGTAAACGGTCGTGTGGGACCTGCATAAACCAATGCTATGCGGGAGGTAACCCGAATCTCTAACTCTTCTTAATTACTCTTACTCTTCATTTATCTAAACAAAAGAAAAGAACAAAAATATTTGCATATTGAATTTACTTGAATTCAATTTATTTTTTTTTTATATTTTTGTGTATTTTTGAATTCACTTGAATTCGTCTCTTAATTTTTAGTTCAATTAGTTCTTTTAGTTTTTGAATTCCATCTTCATTTTTTTTTTTATTAGACTAACCATGCTAACAAGTGTTGTTTAGTTGTTTTGGTGTGCTAATTTTGACCCTAGGTGAAAGCACGAGCTCCAACATGCACCCGCGGGAATTCACGAACACTCTCATCCTTTTTTGCTCCAGCCCGCGGGGTTGATCCCGCGCCCGCGGCCACAAGCTCCCCACATCACAAGCACTCCTGTCCGCCCGCAGCCACGACCCCGCACCCGCGGGCTTCCGAACCCCACTATACACCCCGCGCCCCCACCTGACATCTCGCGCCCGCAGCACTACCTCCTCCACTTCACAAAACAACTGTCCCCCCGCAGGGTCCAACTCGCGCCCGCAGCCAACACCTCCCCCATTTAAAGTCCTCCTGTCCGCCCGCGGGGTCGAGGCTGCGCCCGCAGCTTTTCGATCTTGCCTACCCCCCTCCATCAATCCCGCGACCAAACCAAAACATAAAAAATAAAAAAATAAAAAAAAAACCCAACCTCCCCACCCTCAAACCCTCTCGCCACCACCCTTTCTGTACCGACCTCTCTCACCCACCTCCTATACCGACGACCCGCGGTCGTCCGACCAACCCCGACCCGCCGGCGACGCGACGCTCTCGCCCTTCGAACTTCTCACAGCACCCATCGCCCCCCCCCACTCGACCCCTCTCTCATCTACCGCCACTTAACCGGGCGTCCGACCGGTTTCCGCCTGCCGGCGACGAGCCACCCTCGGCCCCTAGACATCCACATCACCATCTTCCCCCTTTTTCCATTCCCATGAGCTTCAAACCCTACACTTTCTCATTGAATTGGGGTTTCTTCTTGGATGTGCTTTGCAATTTCAATTGGGACTCTTGGACACATATTTGGATTTCCTCCATCAAATTCCCTACATCAATCAATCGTGTACTTCACGTGGTAGTAAGTTTTCGAGTTATTCACTTTCATTCCGAATTTGAACACTTATTGTTTATGCTTACTACTCATTTTTGATACTTGGTTGCTATTCAAGTGGTTTATTGTTGATCAATCTTGATTGTGGTTTCGATCGTGTTGAATTTCTAATTGCAATTGACAATATTTTGGGTCCCTTGGTGGCGATATTTAGTTGAGATTGGATTTATGGGTATTACATTGGTTGTGTGGTGATTCTTGTGAAAATGTTGAGATTGGATTGATGAGCATTACATTGGTTGTGTGGTGATTATTGTGAGGTTGTTGTGATTGTTCTTGGTTGTGTGCTCAAAAGCGTCATGAGATCCTCCGCGAGAGTCTTGTTTAAGCCTAAACCCATATACAATCCCAATGAGCACTCACGCAAAATACAAAAGAAAACCCCCTCCAAACCACCTTCAAAGACTTCCACAACTTCAAAATCCAAAGCATCTAAAGCCACCACTTCTAAATGCACCACTTCCAAAGCCACCACATCCATTCCACCCCATCCACCTTCACCCTCACTCTCACCCTCCACCTCCCAAACGCGCCTTGCTACACTCCAAAAGCGCACCATCGCCCCCACCCTCTATTTCTCTCTGAATGCCGTGACTAAGATAGGCATTGATTGGGCTTTTGAGTACATTGAGCAGACACATCATTGGGGCCGAGTATTCCGATCGAACGAGCGGATTTGTCCTGAGCTCGTAGTTGAATTTCTGGATTCCCTTGCCGTGGGAACGGCGAAAGGTGATGTCGTATTCACCCTTGAGGGTGCCGAGCATATCATGTCTTGGGATGAGATAAATATTCTGTTTGGTTGGCCTACAGGGGGGCATGTCGGTCCATCTACTTTCATGCAACTACAAGATGGCTCCAGTTGTGATAATTTTGATCCCATCACCTTTTGGAAGCAGATTACTGGCGTTCTAATTGGGCATCGGGTTCTAGCAAGTCCTCATCTATTGGTTGTCCTGCTCTCCGCCTGCTTCACCGCTTTATACTTCAACTTTTCCGTCCCAAAGCGGAATCAGGGCAAGTCACTCTACAAGATTTGAAACTTCTGTGGTTTCTTTCAATGTCTCCCGCGACTGTGCACGGAAAATTGAACTTTGCCAAATTTCTTATGGGTGGATTTCTTTGGGAGCGGGATGTTAAAAAAGGTGATATCTCCATGGGTGGGTTTGTTTCTGTGTTTGCTCTGGATAAAGGCATCGATTTAGCCTCTAAAGTGACTTCTGCCTCCACCAACCTCCTTAACACCACCGCTATGGATCGTTATGGATGGCTCGTCCACCAAGCTAAGAACAGGTATCTATGGTTCGTTAAGCCTTGTCATTCCACGGAAAAGCGAATCATCTACGATATTCTACCTAGTGCTCCACCTCAGGATTCTAGTATTTGGTTGTGGAATCCCCGTGCTATCTCTGAAACTATAGAGGTAGACGGCAAGGTTCAGGGGACGTTCCCGTGCCCTCAGTGTGTTGCATTATCAGCCCCAGCAGCTGTCATCCCTCCCACACTCGAAGCACCCCCACCTCCAGTCTCCGAGGACCCCTCGTCCAACACTACTATGTCCCCTGAGAGCATGAAAGCCCGCTTCAGTCGCTTCATGAGTTCTTTTGACACATTTCAGACGACGATGTTATCTCGTCTCGAGACTGTTGAGCGTCATATGGAGGACCTTTGTGCCGAGGTCCGTGATCTATGTCGGCCGCTAGACGCTTCTGGCCCCATCGCTTCTGGCGTGGCCACTACTCCTGAGCCATCCTCGATGGACGAAGCTCCCGTTGCGTGATCTTTCTTTTTTCCCTTTCCTTACTTTTTACACAGTGAGACACTGTGCTGTATTTAGCATGGGGGGAGGGATATTCTATCCTTTATTGCTTTCTAGTGTAGTTTTTATTGCTTTGTAGTTGTTACACGCTTTTGCATGTTCATTAGGAATAGGATTTTACGTGTAACCAAAAAAATGTACTGCTTTCTTAGTTGCATCATAGTTGCATTTTAGATAGCTCATTTCATTATAGTTTTCATCTATGGGACAATTGTTGGCACACCTTCGAGAACTTTGTGGATATCTCTACTACATCTCTTCAACTTTGTTGTACAGTGGTTTCATGATTCTTCATAGCATAATTGTGATACGATTGATTGGCCGTGGTAAGACTGTTTGATCTCTTTGGCTGGTTTTAACTTTACTGTGCATACAAAATTGACCCATGTGAGCTTTTGTGCCTAATAAACTGACGAATCTATGTCAGTTATGTTCTTTCATGAGTAATTAGTTCCTCAGTTGATGTATTGATCTTGATTTTGACCTGGTACTCCTTGATACTTGATTGTGTACACTATTTGATATGATTGAGGCGTTCATTTCATGATTTTAGCTCCAGAGTTACTTGTTTACATATTTCCCGTCTCTAGCCCCGCTGAGCTTTCTGACCTTGCTTGCTACTTTCACCCATATTACAACCCTTAACCTCATTTGATTATTGTCCCAAGCCTAGCTTGGGGAGCAAGTGTTAGTTTTGGTCATACTGTATTACATGGATGTAGTTAATGCTGGTTTTGTTGAAGGAAAGTGTTATTAATGAGCTTTATCATCGAATTCGAATGTGGTTCAAAGAGATTTTGGCAATATGAAAAAGAATGAAGAAAAAGAAATGAAAGAACAAAGAAAGTGAACATATTTTGAAAGAAAAGTGAAAAGGTATATATGGGTTACTATGCATGAAAGATATTGTGGTAATTTTGGTAATGATGGTGTTATATGAAGCTGTGAATGATTTGTTAGGCCGTTTTACATTGATATTTGCTCCCCTTCTTGGCTTTTCCACCACATTTCCCAAAATATGATCCATACCCTTAACCCTAGCCTCATTACAACCCTTGAAAGTCCTCTTGATCTTTGTGTGTTCATTTTTCGTGTTGAAAGTGAGTCAAAAGGTCAAAGTTAAAGAGTATGCTTCTTCTGAGTTGATATATATAGGTTGAGATCGTTGAGTGTCATTGATTTTCGCCCTAAACACAAGAGAGTATTAGTTCACATACCTATAGTGAGGTCTGTCAAGTTTTTTAAGTCCAGCTTGGGGGAAAGGGTTTGTGGTAAGATTGTTGAGTTGATTGGTCACATGACGTGCTATGCGGCTTTGTTTCATTGATACTCGATGCTTGGTTCATGTAGTTATATCTCTCGTGTTTTGGATTGTGTGCTTGACCCTGTTTTAGTCCCATATTGTAGGTTATCATTTTCTTCCCGTGTCTATTGTTTGATTGCTTGAGGACAAGCAACAGTTTAGCTTGGGGGAGTTTGATGAGTCATATTAATATAGGCATTTCATGATGCATTTAGGTTGCATTTTAGGATCATTTAGTTGCATTCTTAGTCCATAATTGCATATAGTTACTTAAGTTGAGAAGATATTACTCTTATGTGTGCTTTTGGTGTTTTTGATAGTTTTCAGGTATTGAGAACACAATTGGAGTATTATTGGACAAGCTTAAGCATGAGAAGCATCTAGGAAGGAGCTAAGTCAAATGAGAAGTCCAAAGGGCATCTTCAAGTCGGATTGCAACTCAAACATAGCGGAAACATTAAAAGAAGTATGGAAATTGAGTCATGTGACTCTTTTGATCATAACTTATTATCCAGAGATCGGAATTTAGTGATTCCAGTGGGGTTGGAAACTAGACTTGAAGAGTTTCCAACTATATACAGCCCCATACGACTTCTAGTTTGGAGATATGGTCTTTCAAGTTGACGCTGTTTTGCAGCCGAAAACCCGCGGCCGCGGTTATTCCGGGTTTCCTAGTCGAATAAGGCTTTATCTTTTGACGAATTAGACTCTATTTTTCTAGTTGTTTTAGGAAATAGAAAGGTATAAAGACTCAAGGGAATATTATTATTTCCTATCTTATTTTCTATTTTGTTTTTTCCATCATTAATTCATTAAAGATTAGAACTTTTTCTCTCAATTAGAAGAACCCTAGTTTTGCTTTTTCCCCAATTACATTGAATTTCAATAGAAGCTTTGATTTTTGCAAGATTGGTTCTACAATTGGTATTATTTCTTTTCTCTTCTTATTCCTATTCAATCCTTTATTATTAATTCATGTTTGCTTATTTAATTATGAATATGTTTTCCCCAATTATGATTGAGTAGTCTATTTCTAGGGTTTAGGGGGATCCATGATCAATTAGGAAGGGATGTTTATTAAAGTATTGATTTTTATTGATGCATGTTGATTCCTATTGAATGTTTTTATGTCTATTCAATCCAATTTGGCCAGATTTGATTGTTATAGTGTTGCAATATTAGGTTATGCGCCGAGAGGTATAAACTTGATATTAAGGCTAGTTTCAATAGGTAGAATTGGATTAATAAATTGCGAGAGCCTGTTAAATCGTTCTATGTTGATTTAGACTTGAGAGAGCGAATCAATCTGTTTAACTGCATTATTAATTGTTGATTTTGTTTTCATCCCGAAATATTGATCATTGGTGAACCTATGCCCTAGACTTTTTTATTGATAATTCTTGATATATTATAGTTAGTTTAGTATAATTACTCACAAACACTCGTTCCTATACTCTAGATTTGACTGACAATTAGGAAAAGAACACTGTTTCTCTGTGGATTCGACCCTACTTCCCTGACTACTATTTGTTAGAGGACTTTAGGATTACTTTTGATAAGGTGATACGACTTTAGCCTGTCATGTATGCGGCCTGTGGGCCAAATCCCACTCCCACAGATATTGAGGCAGCTATGTTCACTCTTGGCCTCAACCCTCCGGATCCCAACTAGTACATGGACAGAGGAGCGACTTCGCACATGACTTCCGGGCAAGGTAATCTTTCTCTTTTGTCTTATTTTCCTTTGAGCAAAAATAATGGCATTCTAGCTGGTAATGGTAATTCAATTCCTATTTGTGGTTATGGTCATGCTACGTTGCCTTCCCCCAACCCGCCTTTGACCTTAAAAAATGTCCTTCATGTCCCCCAATTGATTAAAAACTTGGTGTCTATTCGGAAATTTACCACTGACAACTCTGTTACTGTTGAATTTGATCCATTTGAATTTTCTGTGAAGGATTTTTAGACGGGGATGCGTCTCATGAGATGCAATAGTCAGGGTGAGCTTTATCCTCTCACTACCTCCATCTCATTCACTCCTGCTCATTCATTTGCCCTTGCAGCTTTAGCTTCTCCATTATGGCATGATCGCCTTGGACATCCGGGGCGCTATATTCTTCATTCTTTGCATCATAATAACCTCATTGAGTGTAGTAGTTCTAGTTTTTCTGATTTTTGTAACTCTTATCCGCTTGGAAAATATATCAAGTTGCCATTTGTTGCATCATCCTCTATTACCATGTTGCCATTTGACATTGTTCATTGTGATTTATGGACTTCTCCCGTTTTGAGTTCTGCGGGACTTCGTTATTATATGTTGTTGTTGAATGATTACTCTAATTATTTGTGGACTGTTCCTCTGTCTAAAAAATCTGATGCTTATTCCACATTCACCTCTTTTAGAGCTTTCATTCACACTCAATTTGAATGAAACATCAAAAAAATTCAATGTCCTGACAATGGCCGGGAATTTGATAATGGGCCTTTTTGGGATTTCTGTAAGCTTAATTGTGTTAACTTTCGCCTTTCATGTCCTTCTACATCATCTCAAAATGGTAAAGCCGAACGCAAAATTCGCACCACTAACAACATTATTCGTACCCTTATGGTCATGCATCTCTTCCTCATTCATTTTGGCATCATGCTTTGTCCATGGCAACATATCTTCTGAACATTCTCCCAAGCAAATTACTAAACTACCATTCTCCCCTCAAAATCTTATATCAACGGGATCCTCTTTACTCTCATCAACGGGTGTTTGGATATTTATGCTATCCCTTGTTTTCTTCCACCAGAATTCATAAACTTCAACCCCGTTCCAATACCTGTGTTTTCTTGGGCTATCCTTCTAATCATCGGGGTTATAAGTGTTATGATCTTTCTTCACGAAAAATAATAGTGAGTCGGCATGTGCTATTTGATGAGACTAAGTTTCGCTTTGCCACACTTCACTCCTCCACGCCCTCTTCTTATTCATTCTTGGATAATGGCCTCTCTCCCTATCTCACTCATCACATGGCCCAACCCACTACAAATCAGCCCATCTCCTCTCCCCTTTCCACTACTGGACCCGCTGCATCTCCTGGGCCAGCGCCTACCTCACGCCCAGACCCGCCTAACTCCCTTGTCCCTCCAGCCATCTCTTCTACTGGGTCGGCCCTGCCGCAACCAGCTCCTCACAAACCCGGGCTCATACTCCCCCTTTACTGGACTGCAGCCCGCCTGTCCCTATCCAGCATCCGTCTCACACTTCCTCACCTACTCCCTCTCCTCCTCCCATTCTCAACCATCCAGGCCCGGTTACCTGCAGCCAACGGGAGGTCTTTAAGCCCAAATACATTTTTAACCTTCACACCACTACTTCCAAATATCCTATACCCCGTAACCCAGTAGCGGCTTTGCGTGACCGTCACTGGAAACTGGCTATGGATGCTGAGTATGATGCTCTTATTGAAAATAAGACGTGTGAGTTAGTCCCCCGTCCTCTGGGAGTTAATGTGATTCGTTCTATGTGGATTTTTGCTCATAAACATAATTCTGATGGTTCTTTTGAGCGCCATAAGGCTCGTCTTGTAGGTGATGGCAAAACTCAATAGGTTGGTGTCGATTGTGGTGAGACATTCAGTCTAGTAGTCAAACCGACCACCATCCGCACCGTTCTTAGTTTGGCTCTTTCTAAGAACTGGCCTATTAATCAGTTAGATGTAAAAAATGCTTTTCTACATGGTGCACTTAGTGAGACGGTTTACATGCATCAGCCTCTCGGCTACCGGGATCCTGCTCACCTGATCATGTTTTCCTGTTGAAGAAGTCCTTATATGGCCTGAAACAGGCCCCTCGAGCTTGGTATAAGCGTTTTGCAGGTTATGTCTCCACTATTGGTTTTTCTCACAACATTTCAGATCATGCTTTATTTATTTATCACAGTGGTAATAATATTGCTTATCTATTGCTATATGTAGATGACATCATTTTGACAGCTTCTTCTGATGCCTTCCTTTCTTCTATTATTGCTCGTCTCAATTCTGAATTCGCTATGAAGGACTTGGGTGCCTTGAGTTATTTTTTGGGTATTGCTGTCACCCGTCATGCAGGTGGTATCTTTCTCTCTCAGCGCCAGTATGCTTCAGAAATAATTGATCGTGCTGGGATGTCTACATGTAAGCCTTCTCCTACTCCGGTTGACACTAAGCCGAAGTTGGGCACTACCTCTACTACACCATATGCTGATCCGTCCTACTATCGTAGTCTGGCTGGCGCCCTTCAATATCTTACTTTCACAAGGCCTGACATTTCTTATGTTGTGCAGAAGGTCTGTCTGTATATGCATGATCCCCGTGAGGCTCATATGCACGCTCCCAAGCGCATTGTTTGCTATCTTCAGGGTACCTTGGATCATGGTTTACATCTCTACTCCTCTTCCACCTCCACACTTATTTCATATACAGACGCGGATTGGGATGGATTTCCAGATACTCGTTGCTCCACCTCTGGCTAATGTATTTTTCTTGGTGACAACTTATTATCATGGTAGGCTAAACGCCAACCCACTCTCTCCAGGTCTAGTGCTGAGGACGAGTATCGGGGTGTAGCTAATGTGGTTTCTGAGTCATGTTGACTACGTAATCTACTGCTTGAACTTCATTGTCTTATTCTTAAGGCTACATTGGTGTATTGTGATAATGTTGGTGCAATCTATCTCTCTGGGAATCCCGTTCAACATTAGCGCACTAAACATATTGAGATCGATATACATTTTGTATGAGAAAAAGTGGCTCGTGGCCATGTACGAGTCTTGCATGTTCCTTCCCGGTATCAGATTGTTGATATCTTTACTAAGGGTCCTTCCTTAGTCTTATTTGAGGATTTCAGGAACAGTCTCAATGTATGTGAACCTCCCGCTTCGACTGAGGGGTGTGTTAGAGTATGTAATATAGGTCGTATATTATCATCTCTGTATATTAGGAAACAAGAGATTAGTTTCCCCTTGTACGTAGCCTACTTTAGAGGAAAATATGTTTAAAGGTTTTAATCCCTTAAGCTTTTATGTAATGGTATAATCATATTACCACCAAACCATAATTCTCTTTTCGTAAACAAAATCCAAATCTATTCACTCAAATCTTAAATGAAACTATATATAGAAAAAAATGTTTGCCAAGAGTCTCGTTTTTTAAGGGCATGTTCGGCACAAGTTTTGAAAGTAGCTTTTAGTGTCTTAATTAGGTCAAAACACTAATTAAAAAAAATAGTAGTGTCTAGTAAGTTAGTGGTGTAAGTAGCTTTTAGTGTTACAAGTAGTGTTTTAGTAGTGTTTGTGAAAAGCTACAATTTGTAACTTTTGGGGTAGGATTTAGTGGTGCATAAATTATATATTAAAGTTTTGTTTGACTTTTTAATTAATTATTTGTAAACAACTACTTTGACAACTTCTTTTACCGAACATAAATATCTTATACGACTACTTGGACAGCTAACAGAAAGACAGAACTGACAAACTGACAGAACGACAGTATGTCACGCGCGACCAAACTTATAATTTCGCATCTGGCCGGTTGTATGCAAGATGCAGTGTTTATCTTACTATTCTCCATCTGTCCCAAAATATAGTTCTCATTTTCATTTTGGGTGTCCCAAAATATATTTCCCATTTCTATATTTAGTTCCACATTTTTCTGTAATTTATTTAGAAAAACCGTATCTTATCATTTATTTGCTTCTTGAATTTTGTTTTTCCCTTTGTTTATTCAACCAAAATGTTACAATTAATGCTCTTTCATCAATTATTCTCCATTCTCTCTCCTAAAATCATCTTTTCCCATGCAACATTTATTTAAATAAACAATAAATCATTACTATCCCTCTTAGATTCTACTTGTATAAATTACCGTAAAAAAAGGAAATGAGAACTATATTTTAGGACAAAGATAGCACTCCCTCCGTTCCAATTTATTTGCTACATCTACTTTTTCACACAGACCAAGAAAACAGTTCTGGCTCACTGTGCAGAGGGTGTTTTAATGGAAATGATAGGAGAGTTGTTGAAAAGGGTGATTAAAAAGGCAAAAAAAAAGAGACTTGGCCCACATGTATAAAGCTGGCACCACTTTTTATTAAAGAATGGGAGTTTTTTTCCCTTCAAAATTTCAGAACATATATTGAAATAAAATTTCAATTACAAATATACAACCAAAGAAGAATATATGTTTTTCCCTCTAAAATTTCAGACAACACTATCGCTTCTATATTATCTATACTAATATATTAAAAGACATGCGTAAACGAAGAACGGTGCCACGTGGCGCTCTCCCTAGAGAGTTTTAGTCCATGTAATCCATGTACAATAAAAAAATTAAAAAAATTAGTATAGGTTTTGATCCCATGACCTCAAGTTCATGTACTAAAGTTTTAACCACTAGACCAAGTTGTATTTAGTGTTATCATATCAAAGTACAATATTAATAAATGAAATTTTTTCTTACCCGGGGCATAGCCCGGGCCCAATAACTAGTTTTTGGTTAAATCGCGGGCAACTATGCTTATTATATCACGGGATATAATTTGTCCTCATTCCTGAAATCCTGATCCGCAGCTCGCGCCACCACAATCAACCCAGTCACCAAATCCAAAAACCATATATTTATAATAAAAGATACTTAAAATAGTAATGCGGGCATGTGGCATTTAAGACAACAAATATCGAAGCACTTACTTCTATCTTGTTCAAATATTCGTGGAATAATTAACATTATCATTAAATGAGCTCGTGATGCGATAATAATGGATTAAATTATACTTTTTTGCGGAAACAAAAGTGTTATAATTATACTCTACTAAATGGAACTTATTTTTTTATTCATCCAATTCCAATAGGTGTTGTTTTCGCACATTGAGGTTCATGATTGATTGTTGGCGTCTTCGTCTTGTACTGATAAATCCAGGCCACGTGATATGCGAACTGTATAGGTATGATTACCAGCTACTTCCGGTTTTTGAAAAGGTTATAACATATTCAACGTTTGAGAGTAGTGGTGTCAGAAACAGATCTGATCGTTGGGTTAACCTGATTCTAACCTGATTTGAATTTGGTTCGACTTGTGAGGGTCAGTCTTCAGACCTGACCGAAACCTGACCTGGGATTACCCAGACCTGACCGGCACCTGAAAAGATTATATGCTGACCTGACCAGACAGACCTGCATTCAAATTCAAACCCGACTATACTCAACTAGATATTACTAAAATTCGATTATTTTTTTATATCTACAGAATCATTTAAATATATTAATTTATAAAATTTATTACATTTAATAATTAATTAAATAAAAAAATAAATTACATTTAATTTAAGGGTTAAACACTTTTTTTTTTTATTGGAAAATTAAGTCAACCCAAAGGTTAACCCCTACCAAGGCTACTAGCTTTGTAGGAACTACCAGCATATTGACTGGTAAAGCATGCAAAGCATACTAAGGAAATACCCCAACATAATGCTGGGGGTAAGGATCGAACCCCTGACCTCATCAGACGGGAGTGCTCTACCACATGAGCTAGCTCCTCATCCTTTAAGGGTTAAACACTTAAACTTTGAATATCATGTACTTGTTTATATTTTCATTTAATTACCCAATATTCCCATTTTCAAAATCTCATTTTAACATTCTGCCAAATAATATCTCAAATTCTAGTAACCTTATACTAAACAATTTGCAATAACCAAATTAAAACTTACAAAATCACAATCTCCAATATGCCAAATTAAATGGAAGAAAACAATTGTCAAACACAAAATCTCTTACATTAATATGAACAAAAAAAAAAAACTCATATGACAAACATAGAAAATTCAGATACTAAAACAAAATTACAGATTCGTTTTTCTTTATACTAAACAAACCATAATGTCGTGACAAACAAATACAAACTACAATTTATTTGTCATGAAAAACTACAATTTGTTTGTGATGAAAATAGTGGGGATTCTTTTATTACGAGTTCCCAGTATTCTTATTGATAATAATCTCCAGATTTTCCCAGATAAAATACTGCAAAAGAAAATTACCCAGCAATTTATTTGTTACAATCCTAGATAAAATTCTTTTGTCGGTCAATAAAAAAAATTACAATCCCAAATATAATATTGAACTTGAGAATATCAAAAGAAAATTACAATTTCAGATCTAAGTTTATCAGATAAAAAAAATTCAAAAAAAAAGTAAAATAAAAACGAAAATAGAAATATAAACTAGCAATAGAGTGAGGATGCGAGATAGACGACAATGGCGACGCTGGTGAAGTCAAGCAAGAATGAGAGATGAACGAAGGTGAATGAGGATGATGAGCGGAAATAATATTTACACATATCTGAAAAATTCTACAGAAATGGCGTCAATGTCTTTGTCGATGTTAAACGGCGAGAGAGCTGTCGTTTTACTCGTCCTCATACGCATCCTTTCCTCCACCTCTTTCTCTCTCCTCTTCATTGAGTCTCTCGCTCTCTGTCTCCTCGCTTTCGCCGCTTTCTTCGTCGAGATCTCCGTCGAAAATTCCATCAATTCCACCACCAAATTCACTGCTAGGTAATTTGTTGTCTTGTGAATTTTCTAACTGATTTCATTTTAGTCTTGATTATTCGAATTGATAGCTTCGGAATTCTGAGTGAATTTGTTAAGGCTTTGATTATGTTGGATTGTGTATTGGTGGCGGCCGAATTCCGGCAAGGACAGTGAAAGGAAAGAAGGAGCAGCACAATGGAAAGAGAGCAGTGGCTGAACATAGAGAAATATGATTTTTAGGTATGGAGGAGATATGGGAGAAGGTAATAGGGTAAGAGATGATCTAACGGTTCAGTTTGTTTTATGACATGTATCCAACGGTTAATATTCATGATCCATGTGCTTTGTGTTATTTCCTTGTGTGCCCTTGATTATGATGATCTAAGGTTTAGATTTTGCCCATTAAATGATTTTGGATTTTGCCTTAAGAAAACAAATAATCCTACCAAATTATTATTCATAACAACTAATCTCCATGTTTCACATCCCTAAACCCCAAATCTCATACCTTATAACCCCATTTTTAAATAATAATATAATTATTTACAGTAGTAATATCATATCCACTAATTGATCGTATACTTGTAGTTAATATATAATATTCATTATTATTATCGTTAATTATGCTATTAGAACATATTAAGAGTTTATACTCATTAATAATCAATCGCGTATTAGCTAGAATGATTCAAATATTATTATATCGTACTAAAGTATTTAAGTCTACTGATAAAATAATTTGTTTATAGTCACTATATACAAAGTTAAGACATATAGCTCAAGTAGATGTTTTTTGTTTCAAAATGCATTTCTTATAAAGACGATTAACTCAAATATTGTATTGTTATCTTAATTAGCCTATCAACTACCATTGACACATTCGTTTAGTATAATATGTAATTTGAATCATTCAAGTAGATTTCTTTATTTATGAATCGCATTACACTCGAACGACGATATCATAATGATTACCCACTTACATTGACTAATCTATACACTAATCCATTTGTATTACTTTGTGTTTATACTAATGTATACTAGCTAGAAATGTAATACATTGATCTATACACTATCTATACTTTGACATATAGTCGAAACGCAATACATTAATCTATATACTAATTTAGTTTAGCTTAGTGATTACCCCCTACATTGGCTTCCGTCATGTTATACTCGTCGTATTAGCTTGTGTTGATCGACTTTAATCATCATTATCATCAATTATGATCACATTATATTCGTATTGTTTTTTGGTCAATGATACGAGATTTAAGAAATGATAATTGCTTATGGATAAGGGAATAACCGAGTAACTGACTAAGTGTTAAGTTACTATATGGTTGTGCAACTTATGAATCCGACCTCGTTATAATCACTTAGGCCTCATATGAACCGTCGTTGTAAACACATGAATGTATGATTGTCATTTGTTAAAGTATTATAACATATTAAGAGTCGTTATACTAATTTATAATCAATAGAGTATTAGATTGGTTTTACAATTATTTTGATATCAATTTTATATTAAAATGATTCAACATATTAGTGTTTATATTATTATTATTGTTAGTATTCCCGTTCTTATTTGTATTCCTATTGCTATTGTTAGCCTTGTTACTATTACTGTTATTATTTGTATTTTTACCTATTATCATTGTCGCTTTATGTTTATTAGTATTGTTATTCTCATTACCATCATAGCTATTTACAAACTTATATATCAATCATAATGCTTATAATAATAAATCATTAATATAAAGTTTAAAATTAATCGTCTACTCATTATTATTATCGTTGGTTATAATATATAATATTAGAACATATGAAGAGTCGTTCTACTCCATTACTCATTAGAGTGGTTTTACGCAGTTGATTATTCGAAAGAAGAGTTGACTAAGAGAATACACTAAACATCACGGTAATCAATATAGTGTTTTTATTGGTTTTTCGTTTCATCCATGTATTTATCGCACACATACATATGTATATATATGTCGATCTTATTACTTTTATTAATATGATTCGTTTACAAAATACATAACAAAATCAAGATGGCCCGACCAGGAGTTACCTGAAGTTGAATGGATGTTCAATAGCGAATGGACCCGATGTTTCACAATGATCGAACTAAGGTCATTACTAATTCAACCCGAGTACATTTGACTTAAAGCAATTGTACATGAAACCTAAATACGACCTGCGCAAACCCGATAAAAAAATATCAACGGGTGATCATATTCGGGATTGGATCGGCTTGTAAATGGAACGCTCAGACCTGGTCGGCACCCGGGAATCCAATGATTCAAATGTGTTCGACTCAGTTGAACAAAACCTGACCATTCATGACCTGGGACACTGACAATCAGAATCCTGACCTGTCCGGGTATGACCTGGTTCGCCGTGGGTATACCCAGAACCTGTTTGATAACTTGTTTTGACACCACTATTTGAGAGCACGTGATATTAACAAGAAATATCTTTAATTATTTACTCCCTTCATTATTTATTAGTTTACTCATTTTTTTCACATAATTTTAGAAAAAATGATGTTATAGGACCTAAGAAGAAAAAGAAAAGATTAATTTAGATTTTTTTACCAAGTACCTTATGGTTTTTCAAACTTCATGAGGTACTCCTTGTTTTAAAAAAGGGAAAAGCTATATGCAGCCCTAAGGGATGTATATAAGAAGCTAAAAATGGAAATAAGTTGCATTAATTAATCATTTATTACATTGGTTGATGCAATAATTTCCATAAATTCACAACTTATTTCCATTTTAAGTAGTGTATTTATGTCTTATATGCAACCCTAAGGGCTGCATATAGCATAACCCTTTAAAAAAATGCACCAGGTACCCTTTCTATTTCTATAAAATGCATGAAATGCACTTAGTGACTAATAGTGTCAAGTTTTCGTTAGTCATTAACCCTAATTAACTAATTTTAAATCCTAATTAAACCCTAATCCTAACTCTAAACCTAACATCTACCCCTAACCTTAATCCTAAATTCTAACCTAAACCCTAACCACCATTCCACCACCCCCAGCAGCCCCACCCTCCCACCACCACCCGCAGCCCCCTCCCCCAAATTATCGATTTCCGTCGAACTCCCCCCAACCCCGTCGATTTTCGTCAAAGTCCCCCACCCCCCGTCGAATCCCGTTGAATTCCCCTCCCCCACCTTAGCAATTGTTGCTCTCTTCTCAGCCAAAACAAAAACACGCGCAAAGGAGGGAGGACGAATGGGTTGTTGTGTTGTTGTGCTGTTGTTTCGTGGCGGCAACATGCGAGGAGACAACGGAGGTGGTGATGTGGTGCTTCATGAAGAAGAAGCAGCGAGATGAGAGAATGGAAAACGGGTGGCTACGAGGGTGGGTGGGCTAAGGGGGTGCAGGGGAGGGGTTGCGGCAGGTGCGGGAGGGGGTGGCGAGGGGGGTGACAACGAGGGTGGGGGGAGGTAGGCTACGGGGGTGGAGGAAGGGGTGGGGTGGGGGAAGGGGTGGTTGGGTGATTAGGGTTAGGGTTAGTTTTAGGGTTTTGGTATTATAGGATTAGAGGAGTTGATTAGGGTTTAAAGGGTTAATTAACCCTAATGACTAATGAAAACTTGACATTGTTAGTCATTAAGGGCATTTCATGCATTTTGTAGAAATAGAAAGGGTACCTGTTGCATTTTTTAAAACAAGGGGTACCCTATGAAATTTGAAAAACCACAGCGGTACGTACTTGGTGAGAAAACCGTTGAATTTATATTAAAGTTGAATGTATGTTTGATGGAAAATTAGTGGTCCCATTTCAAAAATAGAAACAAAAGAATGGTTAAACTACTAAGGGACATCCTAAAAAGTAATACAGGTAAACTAATAAATACCAGAGGGAGTATTAGAATAATTACAACAAGTGGGTATTTTGTAATATACATTAAACAAATCTAACAACATGTTTATAAAAAAATTTCAGCTCCAAGTTTATATCTTGGATATAAATGCTACACCACAACTTATGACGTAACAGCCCATAAATCACCATTTTTTAGTAATAAAAATAAATGACATGTTATAAATGATAAATGACATCATATTCATGTCGTTAATTGTGCTGAAATGCTAAATATCCCCAAATTACTTAAAATTGTCCGGATCCCACCAAACATTTTAAACTTCACCCTTCTCTTTTTTTTTCTTTTCTTTTCTCAAACCATCACCTCCATCCCCATATCCACCCCCTCCACCACCCACTAGCAGGCCCTCAACCCACCCTCCCTCCACCCCTACCCCAACCCAACCCCTGCAACCACCACTAGCAAACCGCTAAAACAAACAAAAAATTGGTGGATTTAGGGTAATTTTTTTTGGTTTCGTTGGCGGTTGTGTGTGGTTTAGTTGGTGGTGTGCGTGGCCTCGATGGTGGTTTGGTGTGGTTTCGATCGTGGTTGTGTGTGTGTGTGGTGGTTGTTGGGCAGTGCGGGGGTTTAATGATGGTGAGGATGAAAGAGAAAGTTAAGAGTAAAATTGTATTTTCAATTGCTCTTTGGGGAGATTTTAAGTAATGTTGGGGTGATGTTTAACAATCCTCTTATTTGTGTAGTACTTTTCATTTTCGTTAAAATATGTGTCATTATATACGTGTGAGATTTTGCTATACAATATGGTGCAACATGTTAAATCCAAGACGCACTATTAAAAAAATAGAAGCACTTTTTTGTAATGACTATGTAATATTCAAAAGTTTAATTGGTTATAATATATTAATTTTATTTAAATCTTTTGTTAGTTAGAGTGCTTTCTCTTTACTTTATTTTTCCTAAATTTATCAAAATTTATTGAATTATGTGAGAACATTCTAAACTTGTCTAAAGTAATCTCAAGTTACTTAACCTCATTTTATAAGGGCTTATCTAGAATAATCTGAAGTTATTAAACCTTATTGTATAAAGTGTCAAACTTACTAAAAGTATTGAAACTAATTATTTGATCTTATTAAAACTTATTATAATTTATTGAAGCACATTAAGATTCATCTCAACACACTTAACACCAAAAAATTTCAATTTGTTTTCTAAGATAAAAAGAAAGAAACCCTTAATCTTTCATAATAGTATCTTTTTTTATATAATTTTTTAAAGGTTCCATTTTTTATATATATAATCTTTCATATTTCCTGCCCCACATTTGTTAAAAAAATCGATTTTTTCATTTGTCCCATGTGAGTTTTGATAATGGTTACGGTGATAATATAATACGTTTCTTATCTCTTACAGTCACGAGATAGATACCTTCACGTAAAAATAAGAAAATAGATGCCACTTTTTTTTTTGCTTCAATATAAAAAAATTCCACCAACTTTAATAACTTATTTATAATATAAAAATTCATAATTACTCAATAACTTACTTCTATCTCCTAAGACAACGTGTCATCCTAATTGTTGTATCTCAAATTCTCAACTAGGACGAAGAAAATAGACAAGTAAAATTTTTTTTATTCGGTGAACCAATAAGTAATATATTACAAGAAAATTGTGCAAGAGATGTGTTAAATTCATGCAAGTTTTTAGCTGGTCAACTAAAAACAAACAAGGCCCAAGCGCGCAATCTGATTTAAAGATGGCGAACAGTGTGGACCAATATAGCCTAGCCCACGAAAGCCGGTGCAACCCGGCTCGAATAGAGAAATTGATGGATGGGCCATGAGCTTCATTGCCTGGAGGAGGAATACTGATTTGTAAGAGGATCCATTTAGAAGCTTGGGTTGAAATTAATGAAGATTGAACGTTGTTTTTGAAGTGTTTAGGAATATATTTGGAGTCGTGTCTCGAAATCAAATGAAATGAGGTCTATTTATAAGAAAATCAGCGAATTGAGATAAGATTTGCGAATGTGTGACACGGGAGCCTGATGTGTTTCACGCATAAGCTATGCGCATACACATCCTACTGCCTGTCTCTGTTTCGCGCGTGTGCAACATGTGCCACTAGACGCAATGCCGGTGCGCGAAATGCATCCGCATATCTGCTCGGTTTTTATTTTAATCTGAAATTAAAAGGTTCTTTTTATCATTCATTAGATATTATCATTTAAAACCGTAAATCTCTTATCTAGATGGAAACATCTGATTTCATAATCCATTAAATGAGAAAATATTTATTAAAATTCAATTAATTATCATAAATAATTACTTACACTTTGCGAAATAGGGTTAAAATTGCAATAATTACTTACACTTTGCGAAACATCTGAAATTAAACAGGATTGAAATATATTAAAACAAATACAATAGGTTCTGAATTCTTAAAATGATTTTGGGCCTAATTCTTCGTATTGCTCTTCTTTAGCTCAGATCAATTGAGACGACGATATATATCATCATCAGTTGAGTACTAAATTGAAGAGACATGATTATATATTTTCACTTATTAGTTTAAGAGATTACATTTAGGTAATGAAAATTTAGCTTCTTCTTGATTTTTTTTAACATTATTATTTTCTTATAGAAAAGTTACATTAATCTCTATGATATTCTATGTTTATTTTGACTTTTATAATATGAAGTACATACTTATAATTATCGTCTTATTCAAATGCTACTGCTACCCAAAAATATTAGTAAATGATGTTTTCCCATGAGTTTCTTTGGATGAATTTTTAGTTTAGATAAGAGTAATTATATATTATTTACATATACGTCATAGTAAGACACAACTTTTCCCCTCCAATAAAGAGACACATAGTAATTTTCGTGGGTAAAGTTAAAGTATTTGTTAACTTTACACATGTTAATTTAGCGCTTGAGAGCAATATATATATATATATATATATATATATGATCATGTGAGAAAGGAATTTAGGTGAGAAATGAGAAAGAATCACTGCCCTTAGATTAAATTCTATCAACGGTCAAGATTTGAAAACTAATATTAACTTAAAACTTCCTTTTTTTTTTATCCCTTCCATGTAAAAACCTAATTTTCTCTCTCCTCCCTTCTTCTTCTTCCAAAGTACGTCGTCTATCCCCTCCCACCTCCTACTGCACGTCTCTCCTTTTCTCCAGAAATTTCATGGAAGCCATTATCACATGTTAGTTTATTTTCAGAAATTTGTATGTTTCTCTCTTTTCGAAATTTGTTTGGTTATTCTTTTTTCTTTTTGCGAAAATTTGTTATACTTTGTTTGCGAATTTATCTTAGCTTCTCCATAATCATGTTTCTTTCATAGTTCCTTGCATATTGTACTCTAAAATAATTGCTTGTAAGTTGTCTCTTTGAGCAATATTGGAAATCAAAAACTAATTATAAAAAAGAACTAAATAGTATAACATGTAGATTATTTGATATTATCTTGTATGATGATATTATCTGATGGAAGTTTGATTTCGTTATATATAAAAGAGTATCTCGTTAATAAGGACACTATGTATTAGTAGAGTATCTCGTATTCTCGTTATATGCAAAAGAGTCATGCATTCATAATATGCATATAACAAAGAACATAATTGAGAAACTGGCTAGTGTCAACATCTTCCACAATTGTAATGATTTTCATGACTTTGTTCTCTATGTTGTCAGCTTTTTATATTCATTTTTCCATTTTCTTTGATAATCTTGGTTAATAAATGATTTGTTAAGAGTTCTTTTTATTAGATGTATAACAGTATTTGTTTAGAGTTGCAAAAAGACTAATTAAAGTTAGTGTAATATTTTTTTAGAGTGATAGCAATTATTAATTAGAGTTATGACAACACTTGTTTAGAGTTTTAGGATATAGTAGTGAAGAGGTACATCAATACTTGTTTAAAGTTATAAGAAATACTAATTAGAGTTATGACAAAACACTTATTTAGAGTCGTAAGAAGTAGTATTTAAGAGTTATATCAATGCTTGTTAAGAGTTATAAGATGTACTAATTACAATTATGGCAACACTTCTTTAGAGTTATACGAATGAATAGTTAGAGTTATAAGAAATACTAATTAGAGTTATGTGAGGAAATGTTTAAGAATTGTATGATCACTTCTTTAGAGTTATAAGAAATACTCATTAGATTTATGCAAACACTTGTTCTGAGTTATAGGAAAAACTAATTAGACTTATCGTAATACTAACTTATTTTTTTCGAAATAAATTATTGTGATTGAGATATATGATTTACCAACTAGTCTTCAAAAACTAACGTTTATCTAGTCCAACTACATAGTGTCCTTATTAATTAAAAGATCAAAAGGCTTCAGAAAATCCATTAAATCGGGTGAGGATAATATGTTCATGACAAAATAACAAGTCATTCAAGAATTAATACGATGCAGTGCTCCAAATGAGGAAACTATAAAAGTACCTGAGAAATCCAACAACGAGGGTAGGAAGAGACTTAAATTTGTGAAAGAAAAGGCCATTGAGAAGCAATAAAAACCACTAAGAAAGTGTCCCCTATGCAATAACATGGTAAATCATGATTCAAGGAATTGTCCTTCTCGAAATCAACAAACTAAAGGTAATTTGATTAAGTGACTAAATTTTTATAACTACTATTATAGATACTTGCTGTTTTTTTATTTCTAACATATTAATGAATTATTGTTATTATAGTTAGAATAAAAAAGGAAGTGCAATGCTGCAAACTTTATAATTAAGAAAGTCAAAATCATCCTTACTCTTCTCTTTTATTCCTCTTGTTGTTGTTGCAAAAAAAAGGTGCTTGGTTGGTTGATGTTGACAAGACTGCATGGTTGGAAATCATGGCATTCATGTTCA